>NW_008583165.1:0-881 GCF_000691845.1 Merops nubicus | reverse complement strand
GCTGGGGGAAGGGTTGGACTCAGTGATTTTGAAGGACCCAGTTCCATGACTTCAGCCCCTTCCAGGCCTCCCCATCCCCGAGCCCTGCCCAGCAGCAGCACTGGGGCTGTGCCTGTCCCAACACCATCTCTCTTGCTCCTCCCCTTCCCAGGGAGAACTACCTGTTCACCTGCTCCTGCCCCAAGTGCCTGGCTCAAGCCGACGACGCCGACGTGACGTCGGAGGAGGAGGAGGAGGGTGAGGGGGAGACGGACGACGCCGAGCTGGAGGATGAGATGACCGACGTGTGACCCGGGCCCCGGGCCAGAGGAGAGGGAAGGGACAGGGGCTGGGGGCTCCTCCCAACAGGCAGCAGCTTGTGGAGCCCTCCAAACGGGGCTGTGTGGTGGGGTCGGGTGGGAGGCCAGGGGCAGGTCCTGCCCCCGCCTGCCCTCGTCTCAGGCTGTCCCCATCCTCCCTGTGGGGACACGGGGGGAGTTGGTGACCTCCTGCTGTGTCCCAGTGGCCTCCTGCTGTGTCCCAGTGGCCTCCTGCCCCATCCTGGTCCCCACAGAGGGGCTGGCTGGTGCTTGTGGGGGTGGCTGGAGGAGAGCAGGGTCCAGCCAGCCCCTGGGACGTGGTGACAATCCTGCCCCGTGGGGACGAGGGGACACGTGTGGGGGTGTCTGTGCACGAGGGGTTCTATTTAATGTCTATATAGTGCTGTCTACACACTGAGGAGCCAGGGTCCTTCTGTGTTCTCCGTTCCAAGCCTTGGCCTGGTGACCAGGGAGGGCCAGAACCATTCTGCAGGTGGGCCAGAGACATCTCATGGTGGCTCAGATGCCCAAATCCAGTGGGGAGGGTGGAGCTGACCCTGGCAGGTGCCTCTGTCCCACCTC
>NW_008583164.1:784-1546 GCF_000691845.1 Merops nubicus | reverse complement strand
TGCAGCCCAGGATCTGGTTGGCTTTGTAAAGATTTTATGAACTGAAGCTGGAATTTCCCCATCCCTCCTCCTCTGCCTCTTCCTCAGATGTTTCCTGACGCCTTCGTTGCAACTTTTCTCTGTCTTTCCCTCCGTAGATCACGATGAAGATGGTGCCAAAAATGCTGACGCCTCTTGTCAAGGAGTGGGCCCCGGAAGCTTTTGTCATTTCCTTCAAACTGGAGACAGATCCCCTGATCCTCATCGAGAAATCCAGGCAGGCTCTGGAGAAATACCGACACCAGGTGGTGGTGGCCAACGTCCTGGAGTCACGGAGAACCTCCGTGGTCATTGTCACCAAAGACTCCCAGACTCCCTTGGCTCTTTCCGATGAGGAGGTGGCTCAAGGCGTGGAAATCGAGGAGAAGATCGTGAGCTACCTGCAGGGTCAGCACAGCGCCTTCATAGAGAGCAAGGGCTGAGGGTGGCACTGAGGGGACAGGTGATGTTGTGCTGGAGAGGGAGTGGAGCTGGAGCCCTTCCCTGGCCCAGGTAGATGAATAATCCCCAGTGGGATGTCGTGGGGAAAGCTGCCGTCCAAAACCGCGGGGCTGTTCCGCAGCTCGGCCATGGGTCGTGTGCTTGCCTTGGAAAAGAAAATTCTCTCTGAAAATACCTAAGAAATGGCAGTATGGAGTAAAAGGATTCCAGAGCGTTGGTTCTGGTGTGTGTTCTTGGTCAAGGGGTTCATCAGTGAGCTGGGTGAAGGGATGGGGGGGGGGG
>NW_008583164.1:0-410 GCF_000691845.1 Merops nubicus | reverse complement strand
CTGGAGAGAGTCCAGTGGGGCTTTGAAGCTGCTGAGGGTCCTGGAGCATCTCTGTGCTGAGGAATGCAGAGGCAGCATTCTGGTCCAGCCCTTCTCTTTTTGGGATGCTACGTGTGGAACCATAAGTAGTAAGTGGCTCCTGCAGGTCCAGGGCCAGCTGAACATCACTTCTGGAAGATCCCAGACGCTGCTCAGTCAAAGGTCCTGGCAGTGTCCTGCTCCTCCACATCCTGATCTTTTCCTTTCTCCTGCTCAGTGCTGGCGAGTCAGCTCAGCAGGACAAACCCCACTTAGTCCCTTGAAATTTCTCCATCTCAGCTTTAGGCACTCGCTTGTTTGGTCTGCAGGCGGGGGGTGTGGAGAACATCTCCAGCTGCACCTGGAAGTTCAGAAGGAACCCAACAAAAACC
>NW_008583163.1:0-7732 GCF_000691845.1 Merops nubicus | reverse complement strand
GGAGGCGGGCGCGGAGGGGCGCGCAGCCGCCCGCCGCCGGCGCCGTTTCATAGTTTGCGGGGGGTTTGCGAGGCGCCCGAGCGATTTCTGGGTAGCTGTGGCCAGTGTATTTACTAAAAATGTGAGGTAGATGAGAGGCCGGTAGCAAGGCCGCGTCCCCCGGCCGCAGGGCTTTCCTCCGGACGGGCAGCAGGGGCCGGGGAGAGTCACGCAGACCCAGCCAAAGTTTGTTCTCCTTCCAGAAGTCGCGGAAGGGGTCGGCGTGCGCCAGCTCCGGCCGGAGGTCGGCGGCTGACAGCGCTCGGCTGATTTTCCTCCGTTTCGTCCTTAGGACCCGCTCGGTTTTGCAAGACGTGTAAAGGGCTTCCACGTCCTCTCTGGAGATCAGGGTGCATTTGGCGGCGTGGAAGGCGATGGAGTTGATGGCTTTGAGTTTCCTCAACTCCTCCAGGTCGCAGTGATGCTTTTTGACTTTTAAATGATCCATTCGCTTGTGCACGGTAGTTCGCGGGATGTTTTTGAGCAGGTCTGTAAAAACCTGGGAGAGTGCAAACATTTGCTTTCCTTTAATGATGAGGTAGCCGAGCCTCACGCCATCCACCTCTTCAAAACCCGACTTCAGGTCTCCCATTTCGTGAATTAAATTATTCCCAGCATTTGCAGAGAGAGAGAGAGAGATGAAAAAAAGGAAAAAAAGGAAAAAAAAAAGAAAAAAAAAGCCACACACACACAATCCTCAGCCAGATGCTGTATTTGTCTCAAGGCATCCTGCTAATAAAATATAACAAAGGCTGTTATTCCTGGTGAATGAAGTGCCAAACTTTAGACAAAATTTTAAAAATAAGTTAAAAAAATACCGTGAGGCTACAATCAATATATAATCTTAAAAATCAGGTTTGCCAAAGTGTTTCTCTAAGTTGATGCTGAAGATCAGTACCTGTTCCCTTTCATTCCCTGCTTTTCCATTGGAAACTATGATAATGGAATGTGAAGGGAGGAAGAGAAAAGAAATGCAGCTGCTATTCCCGCCGCTGCTTTAGCTACAAATAAAATGACAGAGTGAAGTGAGCTCGTCCGGAGACACCTTCATCAATTAATTCCCCTAAAGCCAACGCTGATTGGACACTCCTGACAGGTGATGCAATAAAAATTGATATTCCACCCCTTCCCCCCAAAAAATCTCCCACTAATTAGCATACCCTTATACTGCCACCTCCCCTCCCAAAGTAAATAATACAGTTAGTATATAAATCTTTCTATTAAACAATCCGAGCTCAAACACAGTCAGACCTCTCAGACTTCCTCGTCGCTAGCTTCCGAGGAAGGATTTGTACGCTTTTTTCCCCCTACCGCTTCGTATATTTTTAGCCTGTTTTGGACAGACGTTGCTCTTTTGTGCATGTCGTGAATATAAAGAACGTAAGTCTGGTCGTAGCGATGGAAAATCCTTCGGTAACGTAGCCGCTTTAAACTAGCATTTTATTCTGCATTGTGTGGAAAATGAAGCTTAGGGAAAACGTGCGGAACAGCCTGGTATTTCCTTCTCTGAAGCTCCAAAGTTAAATGCTCGCTTGTTAACGAGAGGGGATACTTACATTTTCGAGTTTCTCTTGATTTTCCTCTTCTGCTTAATTAGCTTTTTAGAGCCGTGGACTAAGATTATTTTGCTGCCTGAATATCGCGGGTTCCCGCACCGCGATACTGTAACAGTTTTAGCTGAAATTCTGCCTTTAATATTGCGGGAGGGGGGAGGAGGACGTGGGCTCACGTCAGACCCATAACAAAGCATAGATAAGCCAGAAATGTACACACTTTTCACGATTAACCGTGCTGGATCACGAGCTGGAATGTCCTATAGTCCCAGAGCCCACGTCAGGATTCCTGCGTGCTGATTGCTTCCAGCAGAGAAAGGAGAATGTAAAATATCCAAGGTGCTTCCAAGAGCCTTTACGTAGTAACAAAAAAAAGTGCTGGCACACACAATGTACAGTATTGCAACGGGCTAGGATGCTTCTCCCTCGCAGTTCGCATATTCCGCTCGGAGCAGCCTTGCCGCAGCTTTTTGATGTTCCATTTAGAGCGGCCCCTTAAAATCAATTCAAAGAAGCAGCACGACGGTTTAACCTCTTCTCAGGAACGTTAAATTATTCGGGTGTCAGGGACGGGAATTTCACAAATGCTACGATAGCTGCACGCTTCTCCCTTGTCACGTTAAAGTGATGCCGCTTGCGGTTTGCACGTTAGGCGCTGCGGAAAAAAAAAAAAAATCACCAATCTCTGCCGTGCATCCAGTGTTCCGCTGGATACAAACACGGGCACTTTTATGTATCACTGCGCATCCAGAATTAGACATATCCGCGAGGTTAATGAGACATCTCATATTTCTGGGACCTGGCAAAAAATCGACGGAGAAAAACAAACAAAAAAAATCTTCATTCCCAAACGTCAATATCCGCTCCTGGTATTGGCAATATGGTGCGTGGAGTTCTTGTTACCCCGTCAGGTACGGCTAAAATAAGGCGCACAATCACGCTGTAAAAACGCAGCTTCTCATGCCAAGGCGAAATGCAGGCGAGCCCCCAGTTTCGCGGGAATTATAGAGAGAAGTGGGAATTTGGAGAAGTGCATCCGGGAATGGAGGAAGTCTATTCAAGGGAGCCTTTAACTCGGAGGGCTGAGATTTGAAAAGTCAGCCCCGGACTACTGTTGCTCTCGGCGCAGATGTAATCGCCGCTGTTCAACTTAATCCATGTGTGTGCGAACCGCGATGCCTGGTTCTTCCCTTCGAAACCCGGGGACAGTGTTCCCATCCGAGAAAGCAGAGCTACGGTAAATTACATTTTGTCCCTCGAATTAGAAAAGGATCATTGAGTGGATCTCGTGATATTTCAGCCTGTAAACGTAACCGAGAGGCAGCAGTGAACAATGCCTCGGCACAGCTAACACCGTCCGCGGAGTTCGCCTTCCCTCTCCTCGCCTCTGGATCCCCCAGCCTTGCCTTTCTCCTCCTCGCTCGTCTGAGAGGCACCCTGGTATACGCTGAGGCTGAAAGCAAAGTTTCGAGAGAAAACAGCTGCTGGCGCTAAAAAGAAATCATCGCGGTCTTTCTAGAGCTAGAGACAATAAGGTCGTTTAAAAATTCCTCCTGATGTACTTATATACTGCCAACACCCCCACCCCCTCCCCACTGCTCTCCTCCCCCTGCTTTAAGGTTAAGGCTATGGAGTCAACAGTTAAAGAACAGTAAACTCCGAGAAAGCTGCTCAGAAGACGTTACTGAAAGCCCCGATGGTCTGAAAAGTCCTTTATTTGCCAGGTAGTTCGGCTGGGTGGGATCCCCGCATACATCCACGCGTGCGTCCGCACGCAGGGAGCCACGGGCGCCCGCACCCACGTCCCGCCGCTGACAGCCTGGCAGCGGGGTTCGGCAACGATTTAAAAAATGCCTACTTTTTGTTGGCTTAATTCCAGCCCTACCAAACGTTTAAAACCAGTGGCGGCTCTCTGGGAAATCCCGATGTCCCGAAAGGTACGGCCATGAGCGCCAGGGTCGAGGCAGAGCCAAATGTCGACAGGGAGAAACCCACCACAAGTCTGGGGAAATGTCAGACGCCCAGCCTACACATCCCCACCGCATACTCACACACCCCCTCGGCTGCACATCTTTCTCCACGTCTCACACGCAGGGAGACCTCTGTTTCTCTACCTCCCCATCGTTTGGGGGTTTTGTGTGCGTGTGCGCTTTCCCTTGGTCATCAGCACACATTGTGTATCCGGGGTCGTCTTCAGGCAGGCTGGGGGGGATCCTGCCACGGAGCCGGCAGAGGCCTCTTGCACACGCACATTAAAGGCAGGGGACTTGAAAATGGATTTGCACGCATGCAGGGGATTGCGATCAATACCCACCAACATTTATGGCTTAGATTGTTAATGTGAAAGCTGGCCAAAAGAATGAAAATGAAAAATTAAAGGTGTCTGGTATCAATTACATGAAAAGTTATGCAATAATTTACTTACTGGGTGCAGGGGTGTGTGCCTGCATGTTCGCGTGTCCGCGTGTCCATCGTGCATGTGTGTGCAGACCCAGATGTACATGTGGCCCTCCCTCAAAAGCAAAGGAGTTTCTTTGTTAATTTTGTGGACTCTGTCACCCTCGCTAGTGATCAAAGATGAGCATGATTAAAGGGATAGATGTTTGTCTCACATTTCTTAAGATAAGGACGCCTAGAGATGCCCCGTTTTGCCAAATACATATACAAGCAACTACAGAGAGTTGTGTGTGTAGGCGCACACACACACAGAGACTATCAATCAAACGTGCTCCTTTTCACGTTGAGTAGCGTGCGATCTGCAATCTACACTCTATAGTCAGTAGTATTTCAGTCTTGAAGCTGTCCGGTCGAAGGATAAACCTCATTAGAAAAGAAAGAGCAAAATAATACTCATAATACCTCACTGTAGACCTATTCCCATTTATTTGAAATGGTATACTTTCATTTCTGTAAACTTGTGTTAAAATATATATGCTCATGGAGAAGTGCTTCACCGCGGCATTTCAGCAAGAAAATGTGTGTAACGTTTAAAATGCTCCTTTTACGTGATATTTTGATTTATTTTCATAGTATGATTATGTTTAAATACCAGTGCAATTCAGCCTGACCTCTTCCTTCTGCAATGAAGTAATGCACACACCATTTACAGTCTTTTAAACGTTTCGTTGGGAAATGCAAGAGCGATGTCCACCAGCAGTTGTACTAATGGGGAGAATTCTTTTGAAAATCTTCAGGAAAACCCAAGAGGTCGTGTGCATTTTCACGCTAGGATTGCCACTTATTATTAGCGTATTATTATTGAGTATTATTATTATTTATTATTATTTGGTAAGTGTTGGACAATGTCTTCAGGTATTGACAAGCATTAAATAAACATTTTGCTTTCGTGAGGCTAGACATATACATTTCAAACGAGAACTTGTTTTCTAACCCTATACTCTGCTTTTAGATATTGCTTGGCATATTTTGCTCGAGGATGGCACAGACAGAAAGCAGCTAGAGGCTATCACAAAGAGTCCAGTAACATAAATATAATAGGGTCAAAGAACAGTATAATAGGATCCTTCTGCTATTTTAAAGTCAGCCAAATGTGACTGTAGTACTTAAAATTTGCTGTAAATTCTAATACGGCAGCAAATCACAATGTATGACTAAATATCCTAAATGTGTAGCACAAAGAAATGCCAGCCATTGGTTTGGGAAAAAAAAATCATGATCTAGCTAACGCTCATGCCTAGGAGTTTCAGGGTTGGGTTTTCTTTCTTTCTTTTCTCCCCCCCCCCCCCTTTTTTTTTTTCTTTTTTGTAAACAAAGCATCAGTGCAGAGTTCTGCTAAGTGCATTTTAAGTTGGTTTTTTGTTTTTTTTTTTTTTACTTGGGGGCTGGGGTGTCACTGGTACACTAGAATTTTGTGCAATTTATAATCACCACGGGCTAAGACCATTTCTTGAGTTTGATATTCCTGGTAGTTTTTAAAATACTTTTTAGCAGGAGTTTCTGGACACATACTACATGCCATGTTGTTTACTGACCCATAATCAAAATGCAGTGACCTTCTACCCTTTTTTTGCCCCTTGACCCATGCTGAATTCAATGCAGCCTTTATAAATTTGCAAATCCTTGGACGTAAAGGGGATTTGGTGAGGCTTTGTTCTGAAAGGATCCTAAAAGTTTGCATTTTTAATTAGACAAAGGTAAAGCAACAAACATTGGGAAATAAGATCCTCTTCTGCACATAGGTGATCACTCTTAATTTCTACACTGGGGAAACTACATCTTCAAAAACACACCCTACAAACTGAAAAGCAGTTGCAAACAGAGGAGATCAGGAGGTTATGAATTGCACCAAATTAGCAATGTGGTACAAATCACTTTCATGACGTAAGGGGTAGCCAGGCCACAATCTTCCGGCGGTCCACATCTCCAAGGACCGTGTGGATCCTGGTGACCCGGGGAGAGCCAGCGATTTGATCTGGAGCTACAGGCTCATTCCCTTATCTCCTTTGCTATCAGTCAGTTTAAAGGACACTGTAATTATGATGGTGATAAAACAATGCCCGCTTATGTGTGCTGAATAAATAAAGAATGTTTACAGCTTCAGAATGTTTCAATTCCAATTAAACGCTATCAAAGAAAGCCCCGCTCCCTCATTCCCTCCCTCCTCCTCCCCCCACGACTCCGTATTTACCTTGTTGGTTGTAATGTGGCCCTATGAAGTAAACTGGTCTTCCAGTTTCCTATTAAGGCCACATCGGCAGGAGGGGGAGGAGGAGGGGGGTGTGTGAGACAACACACACTCCCAGTCCCACAATTACCTGGGTCGCCTTTTAAAAAATTTGTTTGCCAGTTGGCAAAGGCGTGATGATGGGGGGAGGCGCGGGGGGAGAAGGCACTTCAGGACCCCTCTCCAAGCATCGGCCGAGGGACTTGGGCTGAATGAATCCAGCGCCCTTGAGTGCTGGAGGGGGATACACCCATTCCCCCCCGGGCCCTACACCCCTCCCTGCAGGGGCCCCGGGGAGCTGGGTCTCCCCACCACTCCTCTGCAGCAGGGAGCCTTGGAAACGGGAGCCTGAAGATGCATCCCGCTCACTAAGACACAAGGATCATTTCAAATATTCATTGTATCAGCAAATCTCATCATAATCAGATTAAATCAAGGTTTGGGGGGGAATCGCCTGTGTGGCTGGGTGCGCAACACCGACTGGACTACAGAGAAAGCAGAAAACGCAATCCTCTCCCCTGCCTTAGTCGCACGGGGGTGGTGGTGTGGTGTGTGGGGTGTGTGGAGGGGGGAATGAAAAGCAGTAATTTTTGCGAGAAAGAGACACTTTAAAAAGCTGTGATTCTCCATTCCATCCCGGGTAGCACCTTCATCTTGGAGGTTGTTTCCCTTTAAACTTTACACTTAGTATTTCTGTATGCTGCTTTTATTTATTTGCTAGTTCTAAACTCCAGACAGAAATTATTCCCGCTGTGGAATACACTGAGACAGGTTTTCTTCATTCCAGTTTGATTTCAGCTTATCTCAGCTGAGGGAACAGTTTTTCTTACGCTCAGGCTTTAAAATGTGCATTTCACCGAGTTGTCTGGGGTGAAATGTTTATATCTATTTTGTGGAAGTGAGTCAGGAACCGAGAGCATTTTCAGGACTGCTAGAAAGAAGCAGGCCTTTTTCCTTTTGAAAGTTTAGACCTCCAACACCCTCAATTCTACTGGCAGAATTAGGATGGACTTGGAGGGTCCTAAACGTGACCATTCACTAAGGCGGGGGTCTACAGCTTGCAACAACGTGCTCGGCAACTTAATCTTACGCCAAAAAGAGCAGAGAGCGAAAAAGAATGGAATACAAACTCTCCCGACATTGGTAGGCGCTTCCAAGGCGGACCGTGCATTTTAAAGCTGATGGGAACGTGTGTGTTTTGGAGCAAAAAGGCGAGAAGGTAAGTGTTTGTCCTTGTATCCGCCAGTTCGGGTAGAAACAATGAAAGAACAAAGGGAACCACTTCTCCGTGTGAACGTTTCACATCTTCCTCCCCCATTTGAGTATCGTTGCGAAGGGCTGGCGGGGGGACTCGCTTAAACTTTACCTTCCGAGACTGTGCGGCGGCGGCTGGGGTGCGAGGGGCGATGAGAAAGTTACGGAGCGATTGAAATAGTCCCCCGTTTGCCGCCGGGGA
>NW_008583162.1:0-13423 GCF_000691845.1 Merops nubicus | reverse complement strand
GCAAGGCACAGGGGAGCGGGGCTGGCAACGCGCTTTTGGGACACACGTGCTCCATCCAGGCGTTGCCGAGCCCCACATGAGCGCTGCCCGTGTTCCAGGAACTGTTCTCCTGCCACCGCCTCTGGCTGCCCACTGTCGGGACTAAATCTCTGGGAATCTGCATCGAAATGGGGCCTTCCAGCTGCCACACGTGGCCTCTGCGAGAGCATCCAACGGCTCCTTGTTGCCAGTAAAAATTTAAGAGCTTTAAACCCCCAAGGAAGCAACTCAGATGGCTGCAGCACTCAGGCGCATCCAAAGCTTTCAGCCTGTAACAGGAGCTGCCTATCGATGGCAGCTGGCCCTGGGGCAGGCCCCAAAGGACGTGCCTTCAGACCCACGGAGGGTGATGCCACAGGCTATGGGAAGTCCCTGTCCGAGGGTTCCTGGCAGGACAAAGGCAGCCTCTAGCAGGGACAAGGAGGCTTTGGGGCAAAAACACCAACATATTCATCACATCCTTTCCCCGTGCCCTGGGGCAGCATTAGTAAAAATGATCTCATGGGGGTTTTATCTCTTATTTTTACATCGAAACCAATGCACATCTTTGTGCCACTGCAGTGGAGAGTCAGCCAAGGCCTGCATGAGGTCAGTAATTTATGGGATTTTCACTGAGCAGGAGCCAGCTTACATAGACTGGTTTCCCCAAAGGCTGGGAACATCCCTGGTGCTGAGTACCCGGTGGCAAAATTAAAAGCAAGACAAGGAGAAGCAGGAGGAAAAAACAATTCCCCAGCACCCAGAGAGTGGGGAGCACTGCTGGCAGCTGACCTGGACTCTCATAACAGAGCTCAGGCAACACAGTAAGACTTTTTTTTTACCATTTGGAGGGGATGGAGACACTGCCTCACTGAATTCCCCAGGTCAGAAAGCCAGAGTGCCCTCCCCTTTAGTTTAAAGCTGTGTGGACCTGTGGTCTCAAAGAAAGGCTCTGGAGAATGAAGCTCACCTGCTTCTCTGGGGGTCCCCCTCCTCGTCTCCCCTGCATGTTGCGGGAGGGAACTCACTCCCTGCACTCACCGTGTGGGTCAGAGAGATGGTCTGAGCTTGTCCCGTCCGGCTGTAATGAGTCTCAGTGTAACCTGGTGCAAAGAGGTTTCTGCAGACACAGCAGAGAGGGCGAAATAAGAGGGGAAAAAAAAAAAAAAAAAGACAGTAAGTCCTTTCTTTACACCTGGATTTCTGCTTCCTAGGTGTGCTAGAAAATCATCTACATCCAGCTCTTTCTACAGTCAGTATAAATACTCCTGTTGCTGAGAGACACCATTATAGACTTGTGCAGTTTCTCTTTGCTACCTGTAGTGCAAAAACCAACTTCAACAGGCAGAGATGGCAGGTGGGAGACAGGTACTTGCAGGACAGCAAGCTGTGCTGTATCTCTGCATTCTGCTCCAAAGCAGCACTTCCAATCTGCCAGGCGCTTGTTAACACGCTGTCCCCAGGGAGCCAGTAGCTAATGGCTTCTTGGTGGCACAGGGGCCATGGGGGCTGCTGCAGGACTGGGCCTCCCTGTGCAGAGCAGCTGTGATGACAGAAGGTCAGAAGCTGGAAACACGGCTGACCTTGCCACATGCATCTATCTGCTGCCCTGGTAGGAACTGAGCACTTCTCTTGGAGCCCATTCACTTCTGAAAGGATCCAGCAAGACATCTCCCTAAGTGCTCTTTCAAGCCATTTATTAAATTAAAACAATAAAGGAGAGCCTGTCCCTGACTTCAATTAGGCAGTGAGATCCAGTTCCAACAGCTGCAAGTGAACAACTCAATTTTTACGTGAGGACTTAAAAAAAGCCACCTAGAAACCAAACATCATCGCTGTCCCTTAACTGGTACAAGTCTCTATGCAGTCTCCTCTACTAGTGCCAAATTATGCTCCAGATACACTGGGATCAGATTCAGAGCACCAAGTCCAGTGTAGCAAGCACAGCACAGGCCAGTTCAGGACACATCTGGGCACTGGTGCAAGTTCTTATCTCAAACCCAGACTCTTTCCAGCATGCAAACCTGAGTACAATTATAAACCAATCTGCACTTCAACTTCTGCCCAGATCCAGTTCACATCTTTGTCCTAGGAAAACGCTCACTCTTCAACTCAAATTTGCTCATGTCATCCTCATATAGACAATATTCTCCCTGTCTTCAGCCCAGGATCTGATCAAGTCTATAAAAGGAGCTCCTGTGCGCTGAATAGTAAGCGTTTTGATTTCGTTCCAGAGGAAACAGCCTTCCCTTTCTTCTTAAACATCTGCATTTCCTAAACAGTGATGTAAAAAACTACAGCAAGTCAAAATCTGGGTCAATCCAAGAAGGTCATATCCTGTGTCCATCTCAGCAGCCATAAAATGCAGTTTTAAGTTTTTTATAACAACAACTTCAGTTCCAAAAATTTGGAGAAGGATCAGAGAATATGCCTTATCCATGAAACACTTCTGCAGCTGCCTCACATGGTGTCAGGCTACCAAAGAGCCACACTTGCCGTGCCACGTGTATCCTGGGCAGCGTGATGCCAGCCACACTGCAGCTGCATTCAGACCTGCTGCATCCCCATTTAATGCATTTCATGCACCAGATTTTTGAACTATGACATGCAAGAAGGAAAAAGTCTCGATTTCTTTAGGCTGGGTGAAGAAAGCTGAGTCAGATGCAAACCTAGAGATTTTTCCATCTGCCTTGGTTTAGGTATGTGGCAGATCTTATCTACCTCAAAAGCCTCTCAGTTTAAATAAGGGATGGGGTGCTTGTGCTATCTAATTAAATTAGGCCAGAACAACAGGAAATGCAACTTCCTATCAGTCTCTGAAGACACTTCCCCTACCCCCCAAGTCCAAAGGCTCAGAGACCTGAAGAAGTATGGGTGGCTTAGTGTCAGACAAAACTGCACACCCCTGTTGTGTTTAACAGCATTTGATGTCGGGAACACAACAGCTTTTATCTCCACTTTCGAAGTTGACCATAGCCCAGGAAAACTCATTTTGTTTCCTTCTGATGTGTTAATTCTCATCACTAGATCCTGTCAGTGATCAGAAGGCAAGATTGCTTCGTTCAGCTCTCTGGTTTGTAAACTGAAGATAAGCCCAGCAGCAGCATCCCACAGAAGATAACTCCCTCCATCTCCCCAGCTGCAATAGCTTGCTCAGCACGAGGCTGCAAGAAACAAATGTTTAATCAACAGATTGCATTAACTCACAGGAAATCGCCTTGAGCAATGTGCTCTGGCAGGTATCTGGCCTGTGTAGGCTGTCAGCTCCAGAGCAGACAGTAAACCAGTGTGCATCTGCCCAGTGCTACTCAAGCCAGAATTAGACACCAGCCCATGGATTTCCAGTAGCTGAGGCTTGCACAGCCTGCTTATTTCACTCCCCAACAAGCACACTTATGTTTTCTTCCTGCTCCTTTATTCTTAGAAAGCATTCGCTATGAATAGTTGGTTTATCTCTGCTCCAGCATGGACCATAGAAATCCTCAGTGCTTCAACTCCTGCCCAGCCCCGGGGTGCTGCCATCCCCTGCTGAGCACCAGAGCCCAGCACAACGGGTTTCAGGGCACAGGGTGATGCTGCACAGCATACAAGGTCTGTGCACATCTCTTCCTACCTGTAGATTCAGGCTGTAGCCCCTTCTAGGGTGGATTATGGAGCTGAGAGGTCTGCCTGAATTTTTAGGGATACTCATGCAGCTGAAAGCATGCACCATCTGACAGAGCAGTGCCACGTTTTGCCTTTCAAGCCTTTTTCCAGCAGTTAACTCATATCCTGCCTTGCAGGCTCCCTATGAAACATGCAGCTTCTTATTGTGAGCCTAAAACAGTGCTGTTCTGAAGACCCTTCCCTGCTTTAACACGGGAGAGCCTTGGGGCTCTTGCAGCACGGCTGAGAAGAGCCATCACAGTGTGTTGCACGGTGTGAGGAGGGCAGTGAAGAAAGAGGAAAAACAACAGGACGTCTTGCAACACCCACAGGGGTGCTATCTCACTCTGAGCCTGTGAACCTTCATTCCCAGCACAGCTCACTTCCTCAGCTAGCACTGAACTTTCCACCAAACTAAATAAATAGAAAAGAAGCCTTCTCTCCATCTTGGGGTGCACCAGATTTATCAGCCAGTCTTGTCCCTCTTTTCCTTGTGTAACAGTTGTTGGATAAACAGGAGAGATTAGTGAGACATGTACCCCAAAACCTTATCTGCCATCATTTCAGGACAGCATTGCTGCCAGGCTGAATGGCTGACTTCAGTGGAACTCAGCCCTGCAAAGTGCTGACAGACCTGCTTCACTGCTTCCAGAAGAGCACAGAGCTCACCTCTGTGCTGGTAAATGAAAGTCTACAAAAAACTTAGCAGGATCTGATCCTTTCTCCTCTGTTACATTGTATGTCTCAGTGACTGCCTCTCCAGCAGCTCAAGATGAAGCTGCTAAAGTTTGGATGCAAAATAACATCATTTAAAGGCTTCTGATATCCAGTCAGGCAGCTGGCAAATTGCTAACACACATCATCTTCCTAAGAGGCAGTATGGAGTCCCTCGTTAGAGAAGCTAATCAACATGAAAAATTGATAAAGTCAGAGGAGAAGCTGGTTTTGGATGGAAATACTCTTTTGCTAAAACTCAATTACAGCTGAAGCCATGAGGGGCTGTTTGAGGACAGGGTAAGCTACACATGAGCTCTCAAGATGCTCTAGAGAAGCCCTCACACCTTTCCAACAGTGACCAGCTTTCAGCAAGATCAGTCATAGCCCAGCCCCAGGTCGGTATGGAGCTCAGGGCTGGAGAGCCTGCTCTTGGCAGGATGTGTTCCACAGAAAGCCTTGGGAGCAGAGTTAAACACAAGTGAGGAAGCCAAATGAAGGGAGAGTGGCTCCGTGCCATAATGTACAGATGGCTTGAAACTGTTTTTGCTGATGACCAGCATGGAGCAATCTTGGCCCGTTCCAGCTTGTCAATGATATCATTGTTTGAAACAAAACCCTCCTCCCCACACCACTGCGCTGCTCCCTGGAAGGGCCCTGCCAGGCAGAGCTGACATTACTGAGCACTGTGGCTCTTTTGCCACACCAAGACAGCCTGCCAGGGAGATCACAAACTTCACACACGAGCTGATGTTACTCAATGGGAGAGGTAGGCTGAGGCAGGGGGCAAAGCCCAGCCTCCTCAGGGGGCAGCTGCCCCTGTGGCACTCAGGGACAGAGCAGGAGCACAGCCTCCAGCACATCTGGCCACCACGGTTGAGCAAAGAAGCAGCTGGGGGAAGAGGGACTGCACAGCACACCCAAACACTCCCAAAAGCAGAAGGAAAGCTAGGACCTTTCTTGCATGACCACGTTCATTTGAGGGAATGCACATTTTCCAGCTGGTCTGGAGAACCTCATCCCTATTTTCCAGATAAAATGGGAGCAATTTTTCTCTCACCTTTGAAACATCACTTGTTAGTACAAGTCTCAGAGGGGCTCAGAGCCCTCCATCCCAAGGGACTACTGTGCACATGCTTGGCTCCACCAGCCCGAGATCACCCATGAGCACTGGGAGGCCCCTGCTAGCACACTGGTGCTCTTGCTAATTGGAGCAAGGATTTTTTTATAAGTTGCTCTCATGAGCAATGTTGTTTGGGTTCATTTTATAGAGGAGCTAGTCTGCATGGACAGCTGCCAACTGAAAAACATCCATGAGTATCTAAGACAGACATTTTTTTATTTCTCCTGAAAAAACCAAAAGCTAAATTGTCCATGAAGCTCTCATGAGAAACACTGATTCTTAACTTCTAGTTCTGGGACCAAGAAAAGTGAAGGCTGCGATCTCTTACATATCTTTCCCTGTCCCTCTCCTCAAATCACAGTAAATCTGTTCAGTCGGGCTGCCAGCATCTGGGGGTGGAGGGAATTGACTCTCCCAAGAAAGTTTAGACATCACTTTTCCATCTACAGTTTGTGGTCCCACTCCATTGCTAGTCAGTAGGATCCAAGTAGGGTAAGAAGGGGAATGTGACCCCTTACCCCCCAGTCACTTAAACGTTCCCTAAAGTCAGAATTTATTCCCAAAACCCAAGGTGACCCCATCTTGAACACCAACACCACATGACCCATGAAAACACAAGCAGGCAGGCCTGCTTTCTGTATCCACCACCAGTGGGAAATTGGAGATTTCACCTCTCTGGAATCCTCCAGCCATAACCTGGCACTTCATAAAACCAACGAAATTCCAGCTTTTTCTTGGAGAGTTTCATTCAGAAAAAGCCTGGAGATCTTAAGCTCCTTTTCTCAAGAGCCTTTGCTGATATATCTGAGAATGTTTATTGTGAGAACAGCAGCAGCTTGGAAGGAAAAAGCAGCTTCCCAGCTATTGAGGTGGAAGTAAACTAGCCATTTGTAATGTCTGGGAAAATATCACAGGCTAATAGCACAGGCTCTCCATCTCCTTTTGCCACCTGCATTAGCTGTGACATTCACTGTGTAAATCATGTTACAGGACCCAAGCAAAATTTGTCACATAGGCCCTTGGTTTACCCATGGAAACCAAAAGTTGCCTGGAGAGGAAAAAGGAAATAAAATACATGGGAAACTGGCTGACAATGAGTCAGGAAGCAAAAGATTTAAAGGGCTCCCTGCCCTCACCTCTTTCTCCCTGCCCCATACCAAGAAATTGCCAAGTATCCCAAGAGAATCAGGAGGCTGAAAAGGCTTTTCAGGTCCCAACTCTATTTTTCTGATGATTTCAAGAGACAGTAGAGCAGGACAAACCCTCCTTTACATAACCCTTACCCTCTCCCCATGCAGGAAGCTCATTAGACACTGATGATGTGTAGCCCATCAGTGGAATAATCTGATATATCCTTCCTGCTCAGAGGCAGGCAGCAATATCCCCTCCTCACTCAATTGGTAGAAGCAGCTCTGGAAATGAGCAAAAGCAGGAAACAGTGAAATACAAGTGACATGCAGGTCTCTTGTCACACCACTTAGAGCATCAAGCAGGGCTGGAGTGCTCGTTGCCTAGTCAGATGGGGCCAGAAGAGACTGGAAATTATACTGCTCCCTATCAGATATAGTTACCTAAAAATAACTATCTGGATTGCTCCTGAGGTCAGACCAACTGAGCTTCGGACTTTGCAGTGTCCTCATCCAGTTGCTGCACACCTCCACTGAAGCTCTGCCACCAAGAGTCCCACACCATCATGGTTGCTGAAGGTGGGTGGCAGCCAAAACATGCAGCCATGCACCACATTGTCCATGGGATTCACCTACAGGCAGGGACAGCCCCTGGAGAAGGTGACTTCTGGAGACACCTCCACTGCCCCTTCCAGCTGAGCAGAGCTTCCCAAATCTGCTCTCCTCATGAGAGACACAAAGAGGAAGAAAAGAGGGAGGAAATTCTTTTAGATACTTTTCCTGCACTCAGGTGAAAAGACAAACTCCATGGAGGTTTCTGCTGTGCAAATATGAGCTCTCCTCTTCACTAGAAAGAAAAGGCTCACACCAGGCAGTGCTGCCACACATGTTCAGAGCATCCCAGCGTCCCCTCCCTGCTCAGCTCAAAGCTGCTTTTTATTAACAAATGCAAACACCCTTTAAATTTGGCTGGGGCTTAGGAACGGAAGAATCAGAGTTGCTAACCTTGGATGAAAAGTGACTTTTTTAAAGCTGCTTTATAGGCATCTCTCCATATATTTGTTGTTTGTGCAGCTTTGAGCTTCCCAGTCCTGCAGCTGCAGGACATGGGTTTGAGTCATATGAAACAAGCTTGAGTCACTTGGGGTTATACTTTTATGATTATTCAAAAATGTTAAAGTGTTGTGATGCTACATGTTAATGTTGTGAACTCTGCTGAGAACTACAGTGTGGTTCCACCTTCTTATCAACCTCCTGAAGAGGAAATAATGCAATATTTGCCAATTAGCTGACCGCTAATGCAATAGTTGTATTTGTAGTTCTATGAATTCCAAGCTAAGACTGTAATAAACTGAGCTTATTACAAAATACAGAGTTGTGCACAATTCTGAAAAAGGGGGTGCAATAATTTCTGTGTTTCACCTCCGTGGGTGAACACAATGTTCTTTTCATATGGAATATGAAATCACAGGCTTGGCATGAACATTTCTTCCACATATTGAAAACAGCACATTTCTTTCAAAGCTAGTGCATCCCTACTGAATCCACACAGATTATGACTCTTTCTTCTCCCTTTCATAGCAAGCTCATATTGTCAAGCTTTGTCTCTGCATAAGGAGAGTGGTGAAAGTGTAACAAGGATGCCCAATTCACTGAGAACATCACAACAGTTTCACTAGCTTGGCATATCTCCTTTATAGCTTTGGGAACCACTGGTTAAATCATACCCCAAACAGACCCAAATTATGCCAAACGTTTCTTGCTTGCTTTGAGTGGTGGGAGTCTGGGATGAGGATAAGAGAGTAAAATGGGGCCAGGCTCATGTGTTGGCACCTCTGTGCTGAACCTGGGGACAGGGGGGAGCAGAGCACCAGCCTCAGCAGCAAAGCTGCTTTCCAGAGGCTCCTCTAAACCTGATCAATTAAATGACCCAGAACTGGGGCTTAATTTTAAAAGCCCCAAAAGCCTCCATTTTAAAAGCCCTGAATGGTTCTGTTATACCCTTTTTCATGTGAAGTCAATAGCAGAAGCAGCCAGACTCCAGGCAGCTCTGAAGGGACACTTCCCACTTGGGCGATTTCACTTTCTTTCCTGCTGTCTGGATGCCAAACAAACCCTTCAGAGACATCTCTGATGCTGCAGCTACTCAGTACCCCAAATCTCAGCTAGAACCTCAGCCTTCCCTATAGGATAAGCAATAGCAGGGGTGAGCAGGGTACTGGGGAGCAAGCCAAGGCTGAGACTCAAGGAGCCAGGATGGACTCTGCCTTGCTGCACACTTTAACAAGAAGTAATTTGTCTCCACTTTGAAGCACTCTATGGATGCTGATAATTACAGCACCTACAGGGCTCCCAGGGACTTCAGCTTTGTTTATGTCATCATTTCTCTTGAGTGTCTCTAAGCTACTTCTGTACCTTCACAAGTCTCTGAAAAGCAGTAGCTCTCCAGAACCTGTCATTTAATCAAGTTCAGACTCACATTTTGGGATTAAGACTGGTAAGACTCCCATGTGAAGCACTGCTATCTATGAATCACTTGTATTTTCCACAAAAAATAAAAATAAAACCCCTCCAGGCCACTTGCTCTATTTCATCAATCCCAGTAAGGCAGACTCATTGCACACTGGAAGTGTGTGCACACACTTAAGCCTGTGTGTTTACATCTCAATGAATGAAAAGGCATTTCAGGAAATAAACACAATAGAAATCTTCTGTTATTATAATCCTGTTTACAAATATCAGCAATGAGTTTGTCTGCACTGGAAATAGCAAGGCACCTGGAGGTTACATCATCATGCTCAGAGCACAAATGTATTAATTCATCAAGGATCTGTACTCTTGCCAGCTTCTGCTGGGTCAGAAACAAATGTACCTTTGGACAGAGATTGCAGAATAGGCAAGACCTGACAGACCTTCCACCAGGAAGGAGAGCCCCAGCAGCAGTAACGTTGCTTCCAGGCTCAGTTCGGGGACAGTTGTTGCCAACCACTGTGGTCAGCAACAGCTATTTCTCCTGCATTAGACAGGACTGAGGTAGCAGTGCTTAAGCTGCCTGGTCTCATCCACCACTCCTCTTTTCCCAGCTGGGAGATGCTGAAGCACACAGAATTTATAGCTGTTTCTGTTTAGCTCTACACAGGTGCATGACTGCCTGGGAAACGCGTCCAGCTTTTGCAGCACCCCCCATAGTTTCTATGGCCCATTACAGAAAACACTCTGTAAGATGCACTCATCTTTCATCAGCCATCAGATTTCACTTTACTGCAGACAGTGCCAAGAAAAATCTGGTTTTCCTCCAAAACACCCTGAATATTATTTAGGTTTATGCACTGCCATCAGAACGAATAAGATCTTCTGACATTTCACTCTTTCAGGGAGAAAACTGAGCCTCCAAGCTCTGTGGTTGGGATGTCCATGCATTACATTTAAAATATAACCAGGATCCTTATTTCAAGGTTAGTATTCCTACTGATTCTAGGAAACATTTGGTTGTATTTCCACAGAAAAACCTACACACCCATTTAAAAAAATAAAACACCAGCAGTGCATGTGGACTGCTTAGCAAAGACAGGCTTCTTGCAGCTAGATTTCCAGCTCCTGTTCCACCACCAGAAACTAATGTACTCACAGGGCAGAGAGCCTCTGGAGCAGCCTCCAGACCAGAATCCTTCTACCCACCTTAATCTCCTGCAGCTTCAGCTGAATTCAATCCACACCATGCCCTATGATATCACACAGCATTGCTGTATCATGCCTGAGAGGAGGCTGCATTTCAGTTAATGCAAAAGCATTTTTTTCAGTCTACTTTAGCATGAAGGGCACTAATGGAATTGAAACTGTCAGACAGTTTCTCCTAGGAAACAGAGCAGGACCTCTTCAGATTACAGAAAATGAAATCCTCATTAGAGTCACACTGACTCTAAAGCAGCAAGCCATTTGGTAAACAGTGCACTTTATACCAGCAACATTTTCTAGCTAATGTAATATGATGTATGATGCAAAAATAAGTTTACACACCGAGAGCCAGGTCACCATCTGCTTTTTGCTGACAAAGCTGCTAGAGTCAGCACTGCTCTACTGATTAACATCAGTGGGAACTCAGACCTGGAATAACCTTGAAATCCAGAAAAGGACTTCCTCATCCTGTCTTTATATCAAAACCCTGTTGAAGTCAGTGGAGGTTTTCCTGTTGACTTCACTGTAATCCTCATTCATTATTTTAGTGAGACCACACTACAAGGCACAAGCACACTTACCCATTTTTCTCCAGTTCCAAGATGAGCTCCTGGCCTTCTGCCTCTACCTTAACTTCAGCTCTCAACGGATGCTGTGTGCAAAAGAGACAGTGCCTGTTACTCATATACCATCATAATTATGAACATGTCCAATTGTTTCCCTGGAAATTGCAGCTGACCTGAAATCACTCCTCTCCTTCCTCCTACTTTCTGACCTGGAGTGCTGGGGAAGGGAAGGGCCATGGTGGCTCCCAGCTGCAGGCAGGCTGCTGCATCCCCACGGCACAGCCACACTGGTGGGATCCCATATCTGAACTGGTGACCCTGGTGCCTCAGGAGGAATAATTGGCTCAGATAAGGCAACAAGTGCTGGAGCACTTGGAAGGGCAGCTGGGTGGAAGGGGTGCCCTGCACCCTCTTCTATACACTATGCTCAGGGCCACACCACAGCACATCCCAACTTGCCATTGTTGTCACAGCAGAAGAAGATATTTTTAGGAGCCTATTTTAGGACACCCCTTCCAGAGATTTTCACATAGTTCCTTTACTTGCAGAAAATGCCAATAACAGGCATGCAGCATCCCTTAGATGTCTTTATGCTCTAGCCATTGTTCAGACAGTATTTCACAGCAGCGCTTGTATTTAGTCCCAGGCTGCCAAGTGACTAGAAACCATGACAGCAACTTCCTAGTGTGTTCAAGCACACAGACACAGCCCTGGTTTGAAATCTGCTTGCAGCTCCAAACGAGGACAGGGGACATCTGGCTCCCCAAAGCCTACCAGTGTTAAAAGAAAGTACCCTAGTGTCTTAGTGCAACGGCAAACGCAGGCACTAAACCAAACATCTTTAAAAAAAAAAAAAAAAAAAAACAAAAAAAACAAACAAAAAAAAAAAAAAAAAAAAAAAAAAAAAAAACAAAAAAAAAAAAAAAAAAAAAAAAAAAAAAAAAAAAAAAAAAAAAAAAAAAAAAAAAAAAAAAAAAAAAAAAAAAAAAAAAAAAAAAAAACAAGCATTCAAGAGACAAAGTATAGAATATGCTTTCTAGAGGACCAACTAGAAGGGCCTCTGGAGGTCTCCAGTTTTACTTCCCTCAAAGCAGGACCACTAGCTAAGGTCAGATGAGGATTCCTCAATCTGAGCGCTTTCTCAAAGGAAATGGATGAATAAACTCCCCAAAAAGAAACCATTTGATAAGAACAAACTTCTCTACTCAGCTGAAAGGAAAAAAAAAAGAAATTCCTAAAAACTGGTGGGATGATTAACCCATAGTATTTCCTAATTCAGTGTTAGAAGGGATTTTGCAGAACAGATCAACTGAAACCACAATAAGACAGGCTGACTGTACAGGATGTTCTGCTTGAAACATCTATCAGCCCAGAGATACACTCACTTGCCACTTCATCGATTCCAAGCCCTGTTACTAACTCCTCCTTCCATCAGTCCCCTGCTTGTATTCTGGATTTTGTTCACCTTTCCTTCAGCTTCCATGACATTGCATCAACCCCATGCAGATGATGCAAAATAACTTCATACGTTTAATGTATACAACAATGACTAATTCCAAGGCTCTGCATTTAGTTTACTGAATCACAGGTGGTTGTTTTGCTAACAAATATGTAAGCAATGGAGGTTGCCTTGCCCAGAACAGGGGGGCAGGTCTGAGGGTCTCCCTCATCATAGAAGTCTCTTCACAAAGGTTGTGCAAACATCATTAGTACTAATAACGCTTTCCCTTCTCCTTCAATAATCTCACTACTTACAAGTCCATCAATTGCTGTGTAAATGAAACATCCCAGATGTAGGCAAACTTTGCTAACACTGGCTTTAGAGCCAACAGGAACTTGCCTGAAACAAACCAAGTACATGCTTTTTTTCTTAATATGACTCAATAAAAAGTTTTAGAAAGCCTCATCACATGGAGAGGATATAAACCCCCAAAAAACACCACTTATGGTGAGATGCCACCATTTGTCTTTAGCAGAATGCTGCAGCTTCCTTTTTTCTGCTTCACAACGTAAATAACACCATCTGGATTTTCTACTTTCATTTCACTATGCAACTGATAACTTCTTGATTGTGGCAATGCAAATGCTGGGAAGTTGAGCTGCGGTTTGTGGCTGATGTCTGGCACCCCAGCGGTTCTCACGACGACTGTAGCCTACTGACACCGCTCCATCCAGCCACCTGGGGGGAAATCTACAGCCATATACACGGTGTCCGAGACACAACCGGGCACGCCTGAGCTGCCGGCTATTGTTTTCTTAGCGCAGCACCCTCGCAGCCGGGACTCCTCGCGTCCTAAAGCGGGTGCCTCGATCCGTCCCTTCCCTACGCCTCACGCCTCTGATGGCTCTGCCGCTCTCCTTTCGCAGCCGTGTAGATCGGCTGGACTTGGTCTCGGCTCTCAAGCATGGCAGAGGGCAAAGGACCGCACGGCTCTGCCCGGCAGCGCCCCCAGCCCTGCACACGGGCTTTCTGCCTCAGCCCTCGGCACAGAGCTCGGCTTAAAAACCCCCAAACGCGCGTGGCAAGGTCCTGCGCTGGCCCCGAGCTGCAGGCG
>NW_008583161.1:0-1309 GCF_000691845.1 Merops nubicus | reverse complement strand
ATTGCCCCAGCCCCGAGGGAGGTATTCCAGAGCATAACTGTTTATGGCACACGTTGATGGCTCTCAAACCAGCTTTCGTGTCAGGCTGAATGCTCGGCTTGCTCTGCTCCCGTTGGGCTGAGTGTGGCTGAGTTGGTGATTACAGTGAGAATGAGTCATTTGTCCGATCTGGAGCTTTCCTCTCCTCCCCTCAAAGTGGGGCTGGAGGCTACAAAAATTTGGTGGTGTGCTTCATCCACTGTAGATGGCATGCCGGACGGGCTCTGCTGGGCACAGGCCTGACCCCCTGCTGCCACTGTGTCCTTTGCTCCCATTTGCAGCGTGGTGTGTATGTGCTGGCAGTCCTGGCTCTTGAGGCTCCTGAACAGCATCTTGTCCTGTTTGCTGACCTGCCCCAACAGCAAAGGGGAACCACACTGGCCAAGGCTCCCCAGGGGCTTTCCTCAGCCCTGCCCTGCTGGGGTTCTGTGTCCTGTGGCAGAGATCACGCACAAAGGCGCCTTTTTTCTGATGCAGGGTAGGCTCCTAAGAAAAAAAGAATGAGAAAAAATCATATGAGATTGGAGATCTCTGGGGACAGGACAGAGAGAATGCAGGAACAACGGCCACATTGATAAATTCCCCACTTCCTGACGCCAGCCAGGGAAGGAGGAACCTCGGCAGTGGCAGCGCTGCGGGGCAGTGGGGCCGGAGGTGGCCGGGAAGGTGGCCCACGGAGCCTGCAGGCACATGGCAGGGAAGAGCTGCTGCTCCTCCTGGGGCGAGAGGAGCCTCCAGGGGCTCAGCCTGAGCATGATCTCTCCTGTTAGCCCACCATCTCCTCCATGGCCCCCTCTCAAGTGCTTCTCACAGCCAGCACCTTTTGCAAAGGCTCAGTGCAGTTAATTACTAGGTGTAGGCTGCGGACAGTCAGCACCAGGCAGCGTGTGGGGGGGAGGAGGGCACGGCTGTGAGCTGGTAAAAGCAGGGTGCTGGCTGGGAAATGCCTGTCAACTGGGCTGCTAAAAACCTTCCCCTCTCCCCACATCAGCAGAAGGAAATCTGGAGGCTCCACTGTCCTGGACGCTCTCTTGTTTCGCTCTGGTGAATGGATAGTCACAGGGGCTGCCCATGGGCCCCAACGCAGGACTTCACGGACTGGAAGAGCGAGCGAGCTGGCACGTCCTGCCAGCCCCCGAGCTGCTCAGGGTGTGTGGGGACAGCCCGGCCCCACAGCGTGTTCCAGGGAGGCTCCTGAGCAGAGACCCGGGCCTGGGGCTGAGCCTCGGTGGCTCTGGGGGTGGTGGCCCGTGGCAGGGCTGGCTGCTGG
>NW_008583160.1:0-4885 GCF_000691845.1 Merops nubicus | reverse complement strand
GTCCCGCGCCCCTGATGTCGTCGACAGGGCCACCGTGTCTCCCTGGCCAGGTCAGTGGCGCCGCTCTGCTCTGCCCGCGGCGGTGGGCATACAGGTGGGGAGGGACCACCCGCAAGGCCACCCCTGGGTCAGGAGGACCTGTCACCCAGTGCGTGCCCACCACCCAGCGGCAGCACCGCAGTGAGCTGTAGTGCTGGGCCGTTTCGTGCCTCCTGTAGTCACCTTCCCCCCCCACCGGTGGCAAGGGTGGGAGCTGTGCTCGGAGGGTGCTGTGCGTCCCGTAGCACTACGTGGTAACTGGTTTACTGGTGGTAAAGCAGAGCCGGCGTGTGTGCCTCGCCGCAGTGGGGGAGGTACCTGATCTGCGAGCCTGGCCGACTACCTGTCAGCTAACAGTGCCCACCAGTCTAAAAAGACCAGGAGATGGACTGATGAGCGCCTATAAAACCAAGTAGGGCAAACCAAGCTGCCTGGAGATGGGATTTCCCTGGTCAGTCTTGGCACCATTTGGCTTTGAGATGTTTCATCAAGCCATCGGTGAGAGCAAATATTAAGTGGCTGGCTGCCTCGTTGCTGCCACCCTGGCTGAGGAGGCTAGGACTCTATGGGACCAGCTGTAGTTTCACATCCAGCTGTGTGTTACTGGGTTTCACCCAAAAGCTGGAGAAACAACTGGGTTTTTTTTTTTCTTGTTCTTAAAAGCTTAAATGTGACAGGTAGTCAGAGGCCCAAACACACTTCTTTTTTCCAGGAACAACACTGAACCTGCTGAAATTTCCAATTATTAACCCTACGTGTGACAGGATATTCCGAAGGCAGGAGAGGCTGAGAGAGGAGGCAGCACAAACAGAAGATCAGCTAAGCAGTGAAGAAAGAAAGTACCTTAATCAACTTAAAAAGCAAGGTTACTTAGTGGGTGAGTATTGTCTGCATAAAGACAGTATTTATTTGCCCTTCTGCCCTGATGAAAATACTGCATAACACAAAGGACTGTTAACTCCTTAATTTGCTACAGAATCCAGTTGGTTTTGACAAGTAATTTCCTCTCACTCTGAAAGAACCTGTTTAATTATGGGAAGACTATCATATCTGTAGCAGCAATAAAAAATTTCCTTTTTTTTCAAGTTATTTTGAGCAGGTTTTATCCCTTGAGTAACAGGTGAAAGACCTCTAGCTCCTCTGTAAGCAGCATCATTAGTGTTTCTTCCAAGTATTTCTTTTTCAGTTGTTGTAGCAGCATGGCAGAGGTTTCACCTCCCATCAGCATTTGCTAACCTGGTTCAGATTGCTTAGTAGTTTAGAGTGATGTTGCATTATAGGTCATCTCTCATTCCCAGAGGAAGAAAACAAGCTTCTTTTATAAATAACCACATTTTGGCTGCAGGCCACAGTGGTTGTACATGATTTTAGTACGTATCCAAAAGAGGGGTTTGTCAGAAGATAGTTATTTGACAATCAGAGCTGTGTTTGACAGCCTAAGGGACTGAAGGCAGCCTGCTTTACTGGAGTGTCTGTGATCTGATTCCTGCTAAGGTTTTGGAGCTTTAAAGGTGCTAAGCAAGAGTTGTAGAAGGGATTTCTTAGCATCTTGGCTCTTGAACACAGAAATTTCTAGCCACGTAGCATCTTTGTCACTTTTATATTACCAATGAGCATGCCTCATAAGGAAGGGAAGGGGCAGATGTCCAACTGAAGGAAAGGCAAGATAATAAATTAAATTACCAGCAAACCTTTCATTTTAATCCAGGGAGGGTTGGAAGAACGTTTCAACGGCAGAAGTCTAGCCCTGTGATTGACTTTGACCCTGACGTGCTATCCTACAGCGTGGATGAAGATCCCAGACATTCCCCTAAGAAGCATAAGGAGAGGGAAGAATTCACCTACAACGAAGTGAAGGATGCTCGCTGGTGTTTTGACACTCCAGGGATTATAAAGGAAAACTGTGTAGGTACTCCACAGCGGTGACAGGGTTTGGGAGGATTGTTCTGTCTTAGCTGTGTGTGTGTGAGAGTATTTCTGCTGCAGTCCTGGGGTTGGGATTCTTTTGGTTTGGGCAATGGTGTTAAAATATGGTGTGCATTTACTTGGGAAGGGTTCGTTGTTGTTGTGGTTTGAGGCTTGGAATGGGGTCGTGACCTTCCAGCAACTGGGAGGACCCCGGGTGGGGGTGAAACCATTGTATTCCCTCCCCTTCCCACACACACTCTGATAAGAGGCAGGGAGTGGGTTCTTGTTTCACTCCTGCCTTGGAGCTCAGAGAGGAAAGTTCTCCTTTCACTCCGTGGGACCCTGGAACCATTTCTGAGGGGTTTGTATATTTTATCTTTTGTATTATTCCCCTGATCTTTATATATATTATTTTCCTTACCTCCCTTTTTCATTTTCTGTTCCTTGTTGAACAATATACTTCATTTTTTTTTTAAAAAGTGTCTCTCTCTCTCTTGAGGGGGTGGGGGAGAGGCGAGTACATAGTTCTGTTCCGTGTGGGTCCTGCCCTGAACCCCTTTTTACACGGAACCAGGACAGTTGTATTAACACTGTCATGTACCTCAGTTGTGTATACTGTGATCTTTGCAAAGGAGCTGTGTGACTGTGTCATCAAACTTCCTTCTAGATGCAGGGAAGTGAGCAATAGTGCTCTGAACAAGTTTATACCAGCAGCATCCAATGAAGTTTCCACTTTTATAGCTCTACCAGCCTCCTGAAAAAGGTGGCGCTTAGGAGGATAACCAGCATTGTGTGACTGAGATAAATCTTTGAGAAAACATTCTCCTGAAGCTCATGGAATCTGCAGTGTTCCTGTTAACAGCTCTAATACGTCAGGCCTGCCAGTAGAGCAATGGCTCTAAAGCCAGTGCTGATGTAGTGCACATGTCCAAAACTGTAAAGTTTTGATTTTTGATCGCTGTGATATCTGTGCAGAGCTACAGGTCATTTTTTTGGGGGGAAGACTAAAAAGTACAGTGAGGTAGGAAAGTTCTGAAGAGAATGAAGTGCAAGAACTGTACTGGGACTGCACAGCTCGAGTGGAGATGCTGCTTTCATGAACACTGGAAAACTTCTTTTTTTCTAGTAGATAGGCTTGCCAGAACATAACCCATTTTACCAGTGGCACTTTGCTCTCTGATAGCCAGTGTAAAGACAGCCATCAGCTTAGAGACCTGGTTTGGTACCTGGAGATTGAGTACCTTCTTCCCCTCTTCTGGAGTCGAGTAAGTGTGGACAACAACTGGGCTTTCCTGCATCTGGAAATACTTGCTGCTGTTTCTGATTTTGATTATCCTTTCTGTGCCTTTGGAGAGCTACACGCCAAGTTTCAGATCAGATTTTATTCCTGCAGTCAGTGTTTGGGCTGACTGGAGGACAAGCAGACTAAGTGGCAGATTTTGCCAGGAGAAATTTCTAGTTACGAGCAGGTTTCGGTTTCTTTTATTTTGGAAGAAGAGGGAAGGAAAGTGGCTGTTAGCATATGATGGAGTTACATTTTTGTTCTTACTCCTTGGAGGTTTGTTTTTGTCTCATTCCTCATGACTCCTTCCAAAACCAAACTTCTGGAAAGCTTAGAAAAGGTTTACTGGTAACTCAGATTTTGGTTTAAGCATTGCCAAATGCATCAGAAAACTGCAGTCAGCAGGGTAAAGCCTTCTTGCCTTTTAGAATCAGTGTTGAAGGCTGCCTTGACTTTCAAGTTAACGATGGTCTGCTTGTGAATGTAGGAAGAGCATTAGGGGTTCTGGCTGCACCACACAACCCTTATTAGTTGGGTCTTTTAATGTTGAATTGAGGTTAACCCTCGTGGCCAGATGCTATGAACTTGTGTTTGCCCGACTGTGGCGTGTGGAGGGGGCACAACTGGAAGCCTTTCTGCCATCAGTTCCCTGCGTTTAGGAAAGAGGTTCCTGTTGACAGGTCTACTTTTAAGTAGACTTTGGAGTGGATCCTTTCACTGGAACAGGTGAGCCAGTTAAGCCAAGACAGAGGAAGAGGGAGAAGGAAGAGGCAGCAGGAGCTTTGGGAGCCCTCACGAAGCAGCAAGCTTGTTTGGCTGTGCTCGCGGTAGGGGTCGGCGCTGTGGCAGGCTGCTCTTCCTGTAGCTTGAGATGTTTCACAGTGTGATCCAGCACTTTTCTCTCCATGAGATACCTGAGACTGGCTTTGCTGATAGCATTGGTGGGTGCTGTGCATCCCTACTTACATGGAGTGACTCAAATGTCATAGCCAGTGATGGTCTCCAGTTCTGCACGTGCCTGCGCTCAGCCTAAAGCGCAGTTAATCTTGGGTGAGCTTGTTCCAGACAGATCCAGGATTCCCAAATCTGTGGTCAACAAGCTGCTGGCAGCTGTTTTACTTTGTTATGGACCTTACATTGCCATGGAGATTGGTGACATAGAATGGTTTGGGTTGGAAGTGGCCTCTAAAGGTCATCCAGTCCAACCCCCCTGCAGTGAGCAGGGATTTTCAACTAGATTAGGTTGCTCAGAGCCTCGTCCAACCTGACCTTGCATGTTTCCAGGGATGGGGCTTCTACAACCTCTCTGGGTGGACATTCCACGTAGGGGCATACTTACTACGTGGACTAGCATTGAACTGTTCTGTTAGATGTTCTTCACATTGTTCTACCTGATCTTTTTCCTCTACCAGTATAATGCCAATATTGATTTCATCCTCCTCATTGAAACATCTGGAACAAGTTACAGCAGTACCATTTATTTTGCAGGTTTTAAATCTCCTGACAGAGAAAGAAGTAAAGCTGGTTTTGCCAACACAAGCCATCGTTCCACGGACCTTCATTCTTAAGCCAGGAATGGTCTTGTTTTTAGCAGCCTTGGGACGTGTAGACTACTTACAGGTAAGGGAAGAAAGTAGTCAATGGGACAGAATCTAG
>NW_008583159.1:0-2153 GCF_000691845.1 Merops nubicus | reverse complement strand
GCGCTCCGCCCCGCGCGCCCTCCCTCCAACGGGTCACGAGGTGCGCGGGACAACCGCACGCGGCTCGCCCCGGTGCCCAGGAGTTCCCCTCCACCTCGGTTACTCCTCAGCAGCAGCACCTGCTGGACCACCGTAATGTGACCCAAAGGAGCTGACAGATGGTTCTCCACCACGTTACAAGCTCTGCATCACTTGATTCTTTACGTTTACATGAATACCGGACATCAGATTCACACAGACATTTGTTAACATCCACACTTTGTTGAGTACATCCCAAAACAAATTTTAAATGAAATATTGAAATGAATACTGCACATTATGGCCTTTCTCAGAAAGCCAAATTTATACCAAAGTTCTTCTTTCATAAGAGCTCTCCATTTAAATGGATCTGTTTCTTCAGTACCCATAAATGAACATACTCTCCTTTTGGATAGTATTACGCTTTAAATTAGTGTTGCATAAATACCTTTACCTTTTTTGGTGAAAAACTCCTTGGAATATTTCCCCAACATAGCGTATTTTCGAGGGATTTTTCCCAGCAGTTCAATGATCAATGCTATGTGGTCTGCATTGGAGAACATTGCCAGCAAAACAGAAACATACAACAGTTTAATCAGTACATTGCATGCACACACTAACACTGGCCCGGTACAGACAGAAATAGATTGATCCTGGTAAAAAAAGAGAGGTGCACATTGCTCAGTGACTCATTTTGGAAGATGCTTTCAGCAAAATTCCTTCTCAAAAAAAAAAATAATTTGAGTATAAGCTGCTACAAACAAGTTTTAAATTTAAAAATGTACCAGTAATTTTTCAGCTCGCTTAGCAAAAAAAAAAAAAAAAAAAAATTGAAACTTGTCACAGACTCCTGTGTATTTTGTTTTTCAAAAAGAATTTTTTGTGTGTGTGATTTCAGGAAATGCTCCTTAGTGGGACAAGCTACAACCAGCAACAGCAATTCCACTTCTGTCTGCGTCACGGCACCTTTCAAAAAGAAGAGGTACTACCTCTGCGATTGAAGAATTCCCGAGAATATTTTCCAGATAGAGCAAAGTGCCTTGGGATATTGCCTAGCAGCTCTATGATGTGTGCTATGTGGTCTATGAGGGAGAGAAAAAAAGGATACGGGAGTGGAAGGGGCAGGGAAAGGATGGGATAAAAAAGAAGAGGAAAGAAACTGGAATTAGTAAAAACTCAGAAATAGTTTCAAATCAACAATGTTTGCAGCAAATCCATGCAGAGGTTTCCACGACCAGTAGAGCTCTGGCATCATTAGTAGCATTTAGGAACAATGAATGATGCCCATATTACCACTGCAAAGAGCATTTACAAGCAAACAAGCATGAAAATGGACAGGTATACAGATGGAAGCAGGAGTTAATTCTGATTTAAAAAATAAAAAAATTAGTAATTGCCTAATTCACATAAAAATACACAATGTAAACATTATTCCAGCATCACTCTTATGAAGAGAATATACTACAAAGTTCAAATTTGATGTTTCTTTTCTAAGCTAAAATGTTGTTATTCTCAATCAGGTTTCCACACATATGCAGTCTTACAAGAAGGGCAGTTTAATTCCTTCAGGCAGTTGTTAAGTAGATGAGTATCTGCAGAAGGGAGCTTTTGCCCACCCATTGCTAGTGATGGAACTTAAAACTAAAAAGAAAAAAATCATATTTGTATTCTGAAAACAATGTGTATGAACAGTTCACTCAAATACAAAACTTAACCCCACTATAAGCTCACTGGAAATTTAAGAAGAGGAGTGTGAAACTACACAGACACTCATGTGGTATCTCGAACGATTCATACCTTCATCCCTGGAATAGTCTTCACCAGAGTGTGGTTCAAACAAATAATCGCCAGTCGCTAGCTCAAAAGCCTATAACATAACAGACATATTTATGGGTATTTCAGAAAACATGTTTTTAATCTTAAGATGTTGGCAGAACATCACAACCATCTCAGAACCAAGAGGGAACTAACAGTCAAAGCTCAAGGCCCATAACTGGACCTGAGACTGAGGAGAGGCCACTTACCTGGGGACCACCACTCCTGCCGTGCAACAGGAGTATGAACCCTGGCTTTGGAGGGAGCCCCACGTGCGGCCCCCACAACACCCCGCTGTTTTGCCAATAACCAGGCCCAAC
>NW_008583158.1:4804-6506 GCF_000691845.1 Merops nubicus | reverse complement strand
GAAGGATTCTATGATTCTATGATTTGTTAAAGCTGATAACAATTGTTGGCTTTGATAGAACTCATTTTTAAATTTTAAAAGCACAATGGAAAAATCATTTGACGGGAACTGAAATGTGAATATAATTAAAATTAAGTCATTTTGAGGAAGAAAGGTAAAAACTATTGTGTCAAACAGAATTTCATGAGGCAAGATTTTGTGGTAGTAATACTTTATCTCTGTTTCCACATTGGGAAGTTAGCTGACATAAAACTTAAAGTGTATTTGAACCTCTGCCTCTTGTTCACACGACATACCTCTTGATTTCTGTGTTGGGACATTCTAACAGTGTCTTCCTTGTCTCATCATAGTCTGTTACCTGCAGCATGCAAAGTCATTTTCCAAGTGTCTGAATAGATTAAGGTAACTTTAGGGAGGTATGTGAGCAGACCCACACATACCTTACATTTCTTTGGATGTCCTTGACATAGCAAACTCATCTTCAAACGAGCAAAGTATCTGCCTTTACACTGGGCTTCTTGTGCTAGCTGGGATGGTTGTCTTGAGTCTTTCTCTTTTCCTACATCTACCCTGAATGCTGGAGGTATTTTAGGTATTTTTTAAGGAGAAATGAGTTGGTGGTTTGTTGGTTGGTTTTTGTTTTGGTTTTGGTTTTGGTTTTTGGTTTTTTTTGTCAGAAAGAAATGTTATAGGGAAATTATACTCCGTAATTTCTACTTTACTACAAATATGTTATTATTCACTGTACAGACATCCTGATAAGTAGCTTAGGTTTTTTTCCACAGACTGCTTAACAGTGTTTCAGTAATAGAGTGTGATGTTTGCTTCTCAGATATCTTGATTTTCTGGAAATAAGTTCCGTTATAAAATATACTAACATAAAAAATATTTATTTTCTTTCTTATTTGTTTAGTTGAGTTTTGCTTTCTTCTCTGGGCAGCTCTTAAAACACTTCCCATCTTTCCTGTAGGTGCTTTCCAGACTTATGTACCATTATTTGCTGATGGGGCAGAATTCCTGGCAGAGCTCCTCTCTATTCTCCTGCACTTTCAGTGAAAGATATTCAAAGACAACACTATGTACCATAGTGGTGTAGCCTTTTGGCATTCAAATCTGAAAAATAAAGCAAATAAACCAAACCCCTAAATGTCTCAGGCAGATTAAATAGGAATAAAAATTATTTTTAAAGGTACATATGCATTCTTTTTTCATTACAGTAACAGATTGTTTCATGAGTGGAGTTCTATACCCACTTTGTAGAAATGTAAAAAAAAAAAGAAATTACTTAGAGTTTTTGGCATTTAAAATTTTTCAGAAGATGTTACAGAATCTTTTGAGTTCCCTACAAAGCCATACTCTTCCCATACTATGTATGCAGAGAATAACCTTCACAAGTGTCTGAGAAATAGAGAGAAGTTGCTTGCTAGTTGAAGCAGATCATGTAAATCTAGTGAGTTATGTTTATTTAGGACAACAGCAAGACCAAGATACAATGATCCAGGTTTTTACTTTAAAATCGGTAAGCCGCTTGGAAAAGTAAAGATGGCAAGCACTGTTGCACAGAATGATATCTCACTCAAGCTGTCATACAGACCACTTTGAAATCTAAAAAATGTTGGTTGGTTTTGTTACTTTCATTACTGTTCACCTCTAGACCTGCTGGTTCTGGCTGGCACTGACTGATGAAATGCTGTCATAAGTG
>NW_008583158.1:0-4773 GCF_000691845.1 Merops nubicus | reverse complement strand
TGGAGTCCTGCTGGTGCTTTCACTAGACTGTCAGATAAAAATAAAAATAAAATAAAAAACACACACTTTGATGTTTTTTATTGAAGGCCTATTTTAATGATATTCCAAACCCAGTTCTATAGACTCTTGGGCCTCAACAATAGCTCATTCTTCTGGGTACTCATTAAAACTGAAATTAAGTTTTTCATCATCATTTAAGGTTCACTTGTAACTTAATATAATCACAAGTGTGGCTGCTGACAGATCCTCCAGAGTCAAATTATTTAATAGACTTTGACCCTCAGCTGATTTGTCTCTGAAGTGGCAGAAAATCTCAGGCAGGTTGAAGGACCTATTTGCTCAAACTTCCCTTCCAAGGCTTTGTAGCCTTATGGATTTACACCATCAAAATGGCTGCAATAATTAAATCAGTCTTATTCTGACTTAGTCTCTAGGCTGCTGATTACTTGGTTATTTTTTATTTGTAACTGTTGTAGAAATGTGGTTTTGCCCTATTGTTTGTTGGTTGTGACCTCCAGGGTGAGGCTGAGTTTGTTCCACCTGAAGTGGACTGTAGATATGAACCTGGTATTTTTACCTCCCAGCTGGACAGGAGGTAGATGACTACTGTGGTTACAAGAGATATTAATCTAAACAACAAGGCAGCATTATGGACCAGAGTAAAACCAAAAGGGTGGATGTAAATTTAAGACAGCATGTCCTTTGCTTTTGATACTATCCCAGAAATATTCCTTTCCACCATGTACTCAGATCCTCATATTTTAAAGATTGTTTAGAACTATCACTGTGTTAGAACTGACTTGGTATACCACTCTATAATTCACAATTATTATTATTTTCAATTAATTTTAGTACTTGGATCAATTTTACATCAGCTGTAATGAAACTGAACATTTCCATTTATGCCATAGATTCTGGCAACTTCCTTTCTGCCATCTTTCTTGTCAGTGTGTGAAGTATTTACACTAATAAGGTTGTTAGTTTTTCTTGGCTCATTTTTGCTTTCGCTTCACTTTCAAAGTACCACTTTGGCTTTTAAAGGGGTAGTAACAGCTCTGTCTTCTATTCTTCCATCTACCTTAGGCTGGACAATCACTTTTAGCTTTCCTAATGTTTGAGCTGTTTCAAATTTCTTTTGAAGCTCTCAGTCTCTCCATTGACTTAAAGACAGTACTTTGATCATCCTTTGTGAATAATATTTCTTCCTCTTGCAGATCTTCAGATTTTAAGATTAGATACATCTACAGTACACGTTTTCCTCTTTTTTTCTCTGTTAAAAAATGGAGGTAGGAACGTAATTGCAATAGGAAAATGGCTTGCAAGGTAAATGCTGCTTTCACATTTACTGAAGTAATTTATCTAGGTAATAGTGTAACAACAGTTAAATGGAGCATGGTAAAAACACTCTTGCATGTTCCTTGCAGGCTTTTCTGTGCTGAATAATGGAGAGGGCCTGTCTGTGGTAGTGGTGCATTGCTATCTTGTGTGATTGGAGACTACCAAAAGCTTGTATGGCAACCTCCACTTAAGCACCATTGTCCTAATCCAAACCTGGTGTGGGTTTGATGGTTGCTGTTTTGTTCTATGAAACCTTAATGAGTGTTGCAAGTGAGGTCTTTACCTTTTGCTTGTAGTTCCTCTGAAATATTGGCTGGTCTGTAAGGAAGCTTGGTTTGTAGTGTAAAGAAAGCTGGTAAATCTAAGCCAATATGTCTAGAGCTCTTTGGCAATCATATCACAAATTAATTTGATTTATTTGAAGTAGACAAAGTAGACAAGATGGTCTTAAATTGTTTTATTTTGTATCTCAAGAGGATCTACTTACAGGAGTGGACATATTTCTGTGTCTCATCCGAGAATTAGACAAAGAGATGAAACTAGAGGCCAAGCAGTTAGCCTGTTCCCACGCAGTTTGGTACTGGATGTGTGGGGAAAATTGTCATGACACAGTATCCCAAGTATAACAATGCCAAAGTGAGACCTCACAGGAGGGAGAAATGATGTTATGTAAAATAAAAACTGGAACAGAATAAGTTTCTCTAGCTGCCATTCACAGCCTGATGTTCAGCAGCAGCAAAGGCACGTCTCCATGAGTCAGATCCTGCTGCTAAGTACCTATGCTGAGGTGTTCAAGCTCAACCACCAGCAGCCAGGCATTAGGCATTAGGTGTCCAGGTGTAAGGCCCAAGATCTGCAGAGGACAGAGGAGAAAGGATAACAACTGGATGGACCTCCTCATGTCTATGGATTTTTTCTTAGGTTGGGGATGACGTGATATGCTTTTTTTTTTTTTTCCCCCCCCACTGTGTTGGAGCTGACTAGTATTTGCACTTCTTTCAAGCGTATTCTTTTGAGATACAAAAGAATACATCTAGATATGCAAGAGAATACATCCTGAGATACATCTGAACTGCTGGTTTAAAATCCTTGCCCTGTCATCTTGCCAAGTCTGGTATTTGTTTTATCTGCTACTTGTTGTTCTGCTGCAGTGAGAATTACTTTCCAATGTCCCAGAAAATTCAGTTAGATGCAACCTTTAACCTGAAGAGATGGCCCTGCTTGTTAATCTGTGCTGAAAGATCCTATTAGACAACTTAAACCTGAAGCAGTATCAGGAGGCTGCTAACTTCATGTCTGCTGCTGGATACAAGGCAACAAGTGAGGCCAGACATCACACAGATCAAGAAAACAAAGGCAGTGATCTTCAAGACCCGAGACAAGAAGCTCACTTCCAGTGTGGCAGCACAGATGTGCTATCATAGAGCATTTCAGCAGATCTTTGGATGGGAGCTAATCACCCGCTCTTTCTTTCTTTCAGTTGCTGCCCTCTGAGTTCTGGGATCAACCTCTTTTGACTAGGAGTCTCATTAGATTAGTTTTTCATTTCTAACACTATAAATTATAAAGAGTAATATTTATGAACAATATCTAGAGTCATATTACATGCAGGCAACCAAATACCAAAAGTGAGGTCACCTCTGAGACAGTCTGAGGTCAGTAAGTGATAAACATCTATGCAAATAAAAGGCACAAAAAATGCTAATTGAACTATCCAACCTGAAATAACTGGAGTTGTCCTCCCCCCGACAATATAGAGCATAGATGCAGTCCTGGGCAGCCTACTCTAGGTGAATTTGCTTTGGTAGGAGGATTGGACTATCTGATCTTCAGAGGTCCATTCCAGCCCTTACTGTTCTCGGATTCTGTGATCTTTAACAGTGTGGTGCATTGAATCTCATAAGTAATTGGGACTGTCTGCATGTCCTCAAAATAGTTTCTGCTACTTCATCACTTATTCGATGACTAGTCTAACTGCTGTGATATGCTGAGGCACAGTAGCTGGCCTTTCTGCAGGGTTTGTGCCCAACAGATTTATTTAGCAGCAGCTTGCTTGAAGTGTAGTCTTTGTTTCCAGACTGAAAGGTGGCAATCAGCTAGCCTTACTTTTCTGACACTCCATCTTTTTTTCACTGTTTGAGAAATAAATTACACTCAGTTGCCAGATCTAATTAAGATACTAAGTGAGTGTGAGATTCCTGTGCTGTAGGTCTAGCCTGTTCATAAAAAATGTTAATGCACATGAATGCTACCACGTTGTATGATGCTGCCCTGACAGTGTGAACTTTTAGTAGAACTTAATCTGCCCTGGTAACATACTTGAAAAGATAACAATACACAACTGTGGAGTTTTTTTTAGTTTAAGAACTGATAGCAATGATCTCTTCTATTCAGCTGTCTCAACACTATCATGCTCAGCTTTCCCTGAGTTTTGGAAGAGTTTCTTGTCAGACCATGTGGTTTGAAGACATATTTTCTTAATGGGTGATTGCTGCTAATAACAATATATGAAGCATTCTTTGTGTGTTAAGATTTTAGAAGTCAAAAATATTTTTGCTAGGCCTATGGGATAAATAAAAGAAGAATTTTTCCTCTAAATGAAGCTGTTGTTTCACAAACTTCTGTATGTTTGAAAAGATATTATCAGGAAAGATTTCATGCAGTGATCAGAAGATGCAAGGAGGAAACGTATAGAGAATAGTTAACATGCAAAGACAGGAAAATAGCTTGTTCCCTTAAGCAGTACATCACGATTTTTGGTTCTCTGATAAACGATGAATTCCTCAGGGTATTCTCTTTTAAGGCAGGCAGAGTGTATAAAGTACATATCAGTACCAATGACATAAGAGAAGGTCTAAAAGATGCTGAAGAGAAAAATATGTTCCTTATTTGTCCTCTTATTTTATTGATGTGTTAGGGATATACATGTTAAAAGTGAAGTATAATACATACTACAATGCTGTTTTCTTTCTAGATAGCAGTTCTGTCTGCATTTTATTCAATTTTTGATGTTTCTATCAAAAAGGTGAGATTGTTTGGGCTATGGTGTTTTATCCTTCTGTCTGTTTACACTATTACCAAAAAAAAAAAAAAATTCACTGTACACAAGAACTTCACTGTGCTTGGTATTTTTATTATATCTAGACTTTCTCACCAACCAACCAAGAATAAAACCAAACAACTGCCTAAATGTCTATGCAAAATATGATTAAGTAAACACCAATAAAATTTTTTGTCCAATTGTTCACTTTTATATGCCACAAATTCATTATATGCTCATCAAATTCAGCAGATGAGTGTGTCTTCTCAGAGAATATCGCTTTGTAAACTTTGAAAGACTAGCTTCACTTGAAATTCATTGCTGTTTTGACAGTACAACCACGACAAATAAAATGGAAGAACAGAGGACATCTGAACCCAGCACGTGGCTGCAAG
>NW_008583157.1:0-16718 GCF_000691845.1 Merops nubicus | reverse complement strand
CCCGCCCGCCAGCGCTCCCCACCGCCCGCCTGCTCTGGCGCTCTCAGCACGGCCACCTCCAGCTGGCGGCCACTCCTGTGGCGTTCCTTCCTGGCAGGTCCAGAAAGCAGCCTAGGATCGTTCAGATCAGCTCCTTCCAGACAGAAATCATCCAATTCGTCATATTCAGGCTCCTCGTGATCTCTTCCAAGCAGCCGCCACAGCGTTTCTATACCAGGGACCCAACAGCTACATTTTCAGCTCAGGAGCTGCCAGCTCCAGCGTGCCAGGGAAGTTTCTGTGTCCAACCTCCTTCCAGCTGTCTGGGTCTGGGGGCTCCTGGGATGCCACTCCTAGAGTGGCAACTTTCGGTACACATTATTCCTCTCTCAGAACGAAAAAAAACAAAGCCAAGCCAGTTCTTTCCAGTTTCATGATCTCTCCCAACCCGTGACCACTATGTCCCCCACATGTAATTTACTGACAGAGCCTTCAGTAAAATCAGGCAGGCAGATAGCTCCTTAATCCTCAGATGGAGAAATATAACATTCCTAAGGTCTTACATAATTGCTCCCTAAACTCAAAACTTTCCCCAGTTTTAGGCAACAGCTGAAAAATGAGGAGAGTGTATAAATAATACTCGCCAGCTCACTAAGGATGACTACAGGCCAAGTATAGATGTAAGTAAATTATGTAATCCCCAAACCAGCTGGACCTTGGGCATCCCAAGGATCTGCAGATGCTCTTCACAGCTTCACTCAAATCATATGAATTTCCTCTCTGCTTAGCAGAGCATAAAATTCCACAGAATAGCATCATTAAAGGGTGACACCATTATCTGGCCAGCAGAGCAGGATTGCCCCAGTGTAGGGTTTGTCTCCAGAAGAATATTTTCCTTAGAGAACTATACCAAAGCCTCTGCAGTGGAGGCTTAGCTTCTTCAAAGCAAAAGGACCAGGGGGAGTTCTCCCTCCTGCACTCGGAACAAGGCAAAAATTTCACCTTCCAGAAAATAAAGACCAAAAAATAGTTGTTTTAATTTTCCTCAAGTTACCGAGAACAGCACGATGCCAACATTAAGATCAGTCTCCTCTTGAGAATCAAACAGCAAATCTGTACATCTGCATTTCAGATTCCATATGTGCCCTGTACTGTGTGAGCATCAGCACAGCCTCAAATGAACATCCAAGTTTTTAAGTGCATGTTTGCTCACTGGTAGTTACGCACTGTGGTTTCATCTCTGATAGACACTGCAACAGGTAGGATCTTTTGGTGATCCATAACATGGCCTAGCATTAAAAACACAGCTCGGTATCTGGCATGCTACCCTGTCCTAGAAGTGTTCAAAGGAGGCCCTTAAGGTATTTCACAGACTCAACAGTCAAATTTCACAGCCCACAGCTGGCAGGAGACATTGTCCTCCCTGTCTTACACGTAAGGAAGTAATAATTGCAGTCACAAAGGTCCCACAAGACCTTGTTCAGGGTCTCCCTTGCACAGGTAAAAGGGAATTTCTGATGTCAGCAAGTGCTGCCCCTTCAACTACTCGTGCCAGCTCAGTATGAACAGCGATACTGCTCCTGAGTGATTCAGTTGGTGTCCACCGACCAATTTTCAATAATAACTTCCTCTTTCCGTTCCACAACAAACAATCTCCCTTCTAAAAACCACTTTTTCCCAGCCCCCACCACATACTCCAGCCCTCCCCCATGTATGCATGCCCAGCTCTGGCAAGTCCAGCTGTGACTGACCAGCACAGGCCCACAATGGAAGACAACTCAGAGGAGTGGAGCAAAGGCCGTGTGCCTATGAAACTCAAGGAATAATTTAGCTGACCACAGCTTTTGCAAAGAATCTGACTATCTAAACACAAAGGGGATCAGCAGATGCTTGTTCAAGATAAACAGCTATGTCAGTTGAATTAACTGGTGGTGTAACTCCCTGAGTTCATCAGAAGAATGTGAACACCTCCCTGAGTTAGTCAGAGCAGCATGGGGGGACTGAATACATGGCTCTGCCCAACACAGAGTATAAAAACTAAACAATGAACAAGAGAAATTTTTAGAGGATAGCAGGCTTGAGCTGACTTCAGCCCACTTACTCCTTCCTGGTGACTGAGGGTGCCCAGCATTGTGACAGCAGGCGTATTGCAGAGACCAGTAACGGAGATGACACTGGTACTGGGGCTGAACTGTGTTTTGCAATTACTGGATTTCATGAGGAGTAACTTACATCTGTATCACTCTGCTGAATCAGAGACCTCATGTAACATCAAATATTTTCAGGCAAGTACTCTGGATACTAAACATACACTCCACATGTGGAGAATCTAAAAGAACCTGGTCAGAATACTGGACTCTGGCATCAGCCTACACAGCCTATTTACAGACATCTGCTGGTGGCTCTGCCCCTCCACATGCATAGCCCAGCTCGCCTTAGTCTGCTTTCATCATTGCCTGGCCTCAGTCTGCAAGCCCACAGGAAATGTGGAACGGTGCTGGGGCAAACTCTGTCCTCTAATGGCATGGCAGTGGAGGGATCTGGGAGCCCCGACCCCCCAGGGGCATGCAGCAGATCTGCCAGCATGTCCAGCCCCACTGCTTCCTATGTTTGTTTCCTCAAGGAGGGCATAAGTTACACTTTGTGTGGTTGCCAAAAGGGGAAGAGCTTATCTTTCAGAGCTGGGAAGGTGAAGGGGATTGCTGGGGTGGGAACATGAGATGAGAGACACAAAAGGAGTTTCCCTCACCATGCTGTCCCCCTCCCCTCCTCAGGCTGCACTTTACACCCTTGTAAGAGTTGCTGCACTTCAAGGTGTTAGAGGACCTGCAGAGGTGTTGCTCACACTGCTGAATCTAGGACAGGATGGCTGCCTGTAACCAACCACCATGGCAGCTGTCTTCACCCTACCTGCCTTGTGCCAAACTCACCTTGCCCCAGCGGCTCACCAACAGCCCCTGCATCACAGCTGTGACTCTAGAAAGATGCCAGCAGAGCATGGGGATTCCCATGTTCAGCGCTAGCTGCTGCTTTTTAGACACTGGTTCAGCATCACCACCTGGTGCCTCAGCCTTTACACAAGCTCCAGGACTCTGCCTTTTGCACCCAGAGACTTCATCTTTCGGTAGGTCGCAACTCACCTGGTCAACAAGATGCTGGACTTCTGGAGTAGCATTCTTGGTCTCGGATAAGCCCCCAGGCATCATAGTGACAGGTAGCTTCTCTGAAATGACGGGTGTATCTGAAGAGGAAAGCTTGGCGCAGTCTGAGCAGAGTCACCAGGCATCTCATATATATACACATGTACATGTGTCATGGGATCATATGACCTGTAACATATGGAGCCTACCATTACTGAACTGGAGGGGGAGAGAAATGGGGAAAACTGGGAAAATACAGCATAAAGCACCAATAAAATTAATATTAAATGTAAAGAGTGCTTTAAAATCTTAAGTGTATACAGTCTCTACATCAAGTAGAAAAGCAAACAACAGCCTCCAGCCACCTGCATCTTAAGATAGTTGGTTTGGGCTGAAACTAGAAGCTCTCGCCTCTCCACCCATGCGGGTGACTAGTCTGTGCACTTCGGAAGTGGATCGAAGTCACACCCAGCATTTCCCAACAACATTCGAGATCAGAACAGAGCATGCAGTCATTCCCTCAGTCCAGATCCCGTTCAACTTGAAACTGCACTGCCTTGCTATCATTGCAAGGAGCAACCAGGAGCAGACTGCAATATACTTTTGCTGACTCTGCTTCCCTCTGCCTGACCAGAAAGGTTCCAAGGTAAACATGGGTACCAGAACGGGAAAAAACTAAATCCCAGGTTCAGGTAAGTACTGCACATGTTATTTCTGCTTCTTTTTCTACCTGGTAAGGGAGAGATAACACCTTAAGACCACAGAAATCTCCCCTTGAGTATTCCTACCATCGCCTTCTCCAGCAAATGGGAGGAATGCTGTACCAGAGACAGGACCTCAGCAGCACCAACAGACCGGACAATTTTAAGTCCTTAGGAGTAGGCACATGGGATGGGGTGAAATGAGAATAGGTGCTGCACGTAGGCAAGGGACATTTCTGTTGGAATCTGCATTAGGGAATTTGCTAGAAAGAAGCCTGTTCATGGCCACAGCAATGCTGGACATGCAGCACCCATTTATTGGTGTTCTAACCAGCCTACTGATCCTCCTCACGGATAACAGGCGATGCAACAGACTGTAAACAAGTACTTCATATCTAACTTCAAGGCCTGTTCTTGCTATGAAGGACATGAGATTGAGAAACTGGGCCTGTAAGGGCCCTAAACTCATCAGTACAGATCAAGATAAGAGCACATGACTGATAGGACATTGTAGAATTTCCCAAACTTGAGCAGCAGTGTTATGGGAGTGGATGAAAGACATCTGAAGAAAAACAGTTGTCCTGAGAGATCTTTCTGAACAAAGAGAAAAATGTTCCCAGTTCTGGGGAATAAAGGGAATGGGAGGTATTAAAACTGGAAGTCTGCCACTTTCACCAAACTCACTACTCCAGATGAGAAGATCCTCACTGCCCAATTCATGGAGTCAATCACAATTCAAGCTGATCAGCTCAAACTCCATCTTTTGCACAAGACTCTGCTGATTCACTCAAACACTGCTCATCTTCCTTCCTGTTCCTATCATCCATCTTACTCACACAGCAGGACAGATGATCTAACTGGAAGAGCCAGCTCACCTTACTGACGCCAGAAGCCACAGAGTGCATCCAACAACCATGCATCACCAGTGCTGAACAGGGGTATTTTATAAACTGCCCACTCATCACAATGCATTAATTTCCTTGGGAAGGGATGGTGGTAAGACCCCCAAGGCAGCACTACCCATCTGGAGAACTCTTGATTCTGATTAGTAAGAAACACACTGAGTACAAAGACTAGGAAGGTTAGTTTATAATATTGGGAAAGCTCTAGGTTTGAAAGCAGATGTTGAAGTTGTGTGGAAATCATTCCTTGGACTCCATATTTCTGGGCTTCCTGGGTGTTGACTTCAAAGCATAAGAACTATTTTTCTTCCCAGAAAGGAAGGGAAATCAACAGTAACTGTCAGCAAGCTGACACTAAAGTTTACACAGGCCAATCAGTCTGTTTTCTTCCTGTGTAAGTGCTAATGCCTATCCCAAAACCCAGTGATAATTTCAAAGATTGGGCTGCAGTATTTATCCTGCACACACAGTTAATGAGGTCACTTGGAAACACTGACGTTTCACATACCTGCTATCAGTGATGATCAGTGACAACAGACTCTCCTGGGCTGCCCTCATCTACACCTCTCTCCACTAAGCTTTGGAGGTAATGAAACAGCATTTGGAATGCTGCCTTGAGAGGAGCAGCCACCCCCATTCCACCTCAAGCACAACATCAACAGCCTAGGGAGTGCCTCCACTGTAGTGCCCGAGATGCGTCTGGTGTTCCACAGCACCCCAGCCTGCGCTCACCATCTGCACAGATGGCAGCTTCTCTTCACTGAGCTGTGCTGCTGTTAGCTTGGAGAATCTGTGCTGGGAGAGCAGCACTAGTATTCTTCACAGTTTTAAAGCAGAGTAACATCTTGCACTATGTCCTATTCCAGTAACGGAGACACAAATCTCTACAGCTTGCAGGCTGCTGCTCTGGTCCTATATAAGCAATTTCAAGAAGCAGAAGCTACAGTCAATAAAAACACCAGTACAGTAACAAATGAAGGCAAACAAACAAAACCAAACCCCAGGGTTATGTATTTATGAGTTATTTTTAGACCAGAAATTAAGCCACCTCTGCAGAAATGATTGTGAAAGCTAAGTCAGAAGGTCACTCTTCTGTTTTTGCAGCGATGAGACACGTAATTGTGGCTGGGTGGAACGACACAAGGCCTGCACCATTTTAAGAGCTTCTAAAACAGACCCCCATGTGTCAATTGAAAATCTTAGTTGTCATCATCACAGTAACAACAGCCTTGATTTTCAATGTGCTGGTCTGCGAAAAAGGTTTCCCCTCCTGCTATTCACTTTGATTTTAAAAAAATTCTCACATTGTACATGAACTAGGATTAATAGAAACCTGAACTTAAGCAGCACAAAGTTACCAAATGCCTGCCTATGTTAAGCCCACAGTACCAGTAAAGGGCCTCTTCCCCTCACTCTGCTTCAACACAACCAAATTCTGTCCTGAAAAAAAACTCATAAAGAGATCACCTATTCCATCAGTCATGAGTGCCTACAGGCTGCAAAAGACAAAAGCCTGAGTGCCAGAAAAAAAACCCCACACCTCTTTCTATTTTGTAGAATGAAATAAGCACATGCTTGAGAGGACTTTCCAAGCAAGTGGGTTCTGCCCACCCATAGTCACCATTCTGAAGCAATGGGAAAGCCCCAGCAGAGAGGCAAGCCACCTGCAGGAGATCTAGACGCTGGGCAGGGGCATCAGTTGTGCTTTTTATTCAAGTGCCTTTACTTGCAGAAATAAAAGAACAGGGAAAAGGATGAAATCCTGATATTTGTGGGGCCCAGTGTTTGATTCACATATGACTTCAAGCAGCCCAGTAATTTTGTGACCACCTCAATGGTAAAGTTGAAGGATTCAATCACAGACTAAGCATAATCTCAAAATGGACAGGGGTCACTACACACAGAATTTTTACCTGCCCTTCTTTAGTATGGCCCACAGCCCATATACCAATGCCATCTGCATACCATCACAAAACATCCCACTTCCCAGACAGACCTTAAGTACTCAAAAAATAGCAAAGTCATTTTCTCCTTCCCCATGCCCCAAAGCACAGCATGGAATTCCAGTTACTCACCTTAGTGTTTCACTAGGTTCAACTGCAACATTCCAACAGCCTCTGATCCATGTAACTTGCCATGTGCTGTAAGAGATATCTCCCTCTGCTCAGAGCAAACTAAATATAGTAATTCAACTCCTTAGTGCAGCCCTCTGTATACAAGCTCCAAGAAGGGATGTTTGGGATTTAGAAGCCTTCTTACGGTGTCAGAAGTTTTTCATATACAGGTTTGTATAGATCTACTTGTTGGGTCTTACAGTCAAATGAAAAATAGTGCTATGTTGGGGTTTTCTTTACACTGTTTTCTCATAATAAACACTAAGCTGGGCTACTACAAAAGAAAAAAAACATCTGCATAAGTGTCACATCCATTTCACAGGTCATTTCCCACAGCATCTGCTCAAGTGAAGTTTTCCCACAACAAGCAAACTGAGCAAACATCTGGATGGACAGAGGAAGCCAGGCATTAATTGTCATTACAACCTCTAGTTTCTAGAGAAATACAATACAAGCTTAAATTTCAAGGGTATCGATGCCAACTTTATACACCCTGGAAGAAGTTTCTATCATACAAAATTTCTCCCTGCAGTTGTAGATCCAAGCCCTGGAGAGAACAAATATTGTAGACACCTATATCAGAGCTCAGTATTAGAGTATCAACTTTGAAATCAAAACTAACTATTCCCAGCATCTCATTAGTGGACCATCTCCTGTGGAAATGAGGTTACTGGCAATTTAGCTCACAGTTCTGAACAGTATTTGATTTCCACTTTGAGGACAGAAAATTATAAGACTTTAACAGGTGAAGAACAAACATGTTTTCTGCTTTCAGAGTTGCAGAAAAACAGTAAGAATACTTCAAGAGTGAGATGAACGCTCCAACTGGAGTAAAGTTCTGCTTAGAGCAGTTGCAGTACCTTGGAAAAAAAAAAAAAAGAAAAAAAAATGAAGTTTGACCATTATGATTTACATCTGCAAAGACTTAAAACATAGTTCTGCCTCAGTCTCAAAAAAAGGTGACATTAAGTGACTCTACTGCCTAAAAATAAAGGCCACGAAGTACTTCGAGTCTCTAAAAAAACCTGTAAAACAGATGATGCTGTACAGATTTTTGCCAGCTTTCAGTAAGATAGGTACTTCCCTCCATTTACTGCCCATGCCACATACATGCTCCACTTTTAGGCATACGAGTCTACAGATACTTTAGTGCTGTTACTGAATTCCAAAGTGTTTGCAAGATGTGGCCTCTATTTTTAAGGCTCTGCTAAAATTCAGTGGTTCTTGAAGATTTATCACCAAATAATAAAACCAGCTGGTAACCAAGCAGACTTTGTCATTTGACTGCTGGCCAATTAGAGTTAGTAAAAAATAAAGGTATTACTACAGCAGTTCCGCTTTTCTCATACTTGGCAGCTGTTAAACGCTGTGTTACTGCAGGAGTGTTGCATTCAAGCTTTCTACATACAAATTCTCCATCTCCAACCATGGTGGCTTCAATTAACACTATGCTTCTTATTCAGAGAAAAAATCAAGTTCTGGATTTTTTTTTTAACACAGACTGAAGGACAGTATGCAACAGATGCTGCCTGTCAGCGTCATGGGAACAACAGCAAACCTGTACCCACGAGTGACCCTGAACCAGTGCTGCCAGAGTGCAGCAGTCTGGAACAGTGCTGGTAGGCTCTCACTTTCAGGGACACAGACCCTGTGCTTGCTGATCACTCGGCAATTTCTATTTCCTTTCAGTTTTTAGTAGATGTTGTCACACAAACACACCTTGTTCCCTGACAGTTTGGAACGCACTAGTAGAGGGAGAGCCCTGTCCTCCCTGCTCAGAGCTGGATTTTACTGTTTCTTCCCTTCTAAGACTGCTGTAGAAGCTGTAGAAGTTCAAGAAAGATGCCACTTTCGCATTCCATTTGAAAATTATTTTAATACTATAAAATTCATTTGTTCACATATTTTTGTACAAAAGATGAGTTGTTTTTTCTTAATTACAGGAGAATCATTTCAACCTTGAGATTTCAGCTAAGTAGGTCCAAAACAAAACAAGACTGGGTTCTACTGGTCTGGAGGGTCCCAATACAGCTCACCCAAGATCTCTTTCCAGTTTGGCTCTCACGGTTATGGACCACCTCGATGGAAAATACTCCACATCATTGACTCTTCGGAGGCTTGTAGTGAATTCGGCAACGCTCATTAAATACCTGAGACACCAAAACAGAAGAGCAAAAGCGAATCAACCCTCATCCAGGAGATGAGCAGAACTTCAGAGCCAGTTCAGGCAACTCTCTCTTCACGTAGCACCCATCTCAAGGTGCCCAGCCCTGCTGTACCAATAAATGGTACTTACCAAGGCATGTGTCTCCATTCACCTTCTCACCTGGCTTTAGTGAATCCAAAGTTTGCAGCCTGATGCTGGGGAACTGCACAGCACTAAAAGTGTTCTCCCTCAGATGAGGCAGGCTCATAATCCTGGTAGTCTGTTATCATAGATGCTGATGGTTGGTTTGGTTTTGTTTTTTAAAGAGGGAGGGAAATTATCAGTGGAAGGCTCCTGACTGACTGTGTTCTGTTAAATTCAAGCTGGCACTCAAGTTTGGACACTATCTTTCTCTTTCCTGAGCAAATGCATTTTACACTGTCATGACAGCTAAAAACATGTGCAAGGGCTCTTGGAAGCCACGTTCACACTTTTGGGTACCTGACTGCAGGTGCTGATGCTGCCAGACCTCTTACTGCAAAGGGCACGCTGCTCTCACCTCACTCACCTCTGGCACCTCCTCTGGGTAAAACCTGGCACGCAGAACCAGAGACTGAAGACCGGGTTTGCTTAGCTTGCACTGCAGGCCTTGTCCAGCAGACTGCTTACCTTAAGGAGGGCCAATAAATGTGGCAACTCACAGCAAGGCAGTCTGAATGGAAAGCACAACACACAGGCTGACACCAGAGTTACAGGTGCTCTCTACAAGCCTTTCAGTTATTTATCCCTTCGGCTCCCAACTCTCTCCAGCACACTCCTGAAAAGTGACACCAGCACCACCTAGCACCAAGCTGAGGCACTGGCAGTCATTCCTTCCCCCACCAGCACTCCTGCAAGAGCACGTCTGGCCAAGCTGTCCGAGGACTTCTCAGATCCACATCCTGTGATCTTCAGGATGTCGGGTTTTGTGACACCTCTCCTGCTGATGTCACAGGCAAAGCCAGTGGTCATGTAATTTTGGGGGAGTTAAGCATCACTTTATGGGAATATGTTATTTTAAACCATATCCTCCTAGAATCTTCTATAGCTCATCTCCTTACTCAGAGTTCAGAACCTATGGCAACTTCAGCATAAGTTATGTTTGCAGCATGCATTAGTTGCAGCATTGACTCTTAACAATTTTTGAGTCATTTTCAACTTATTTTTCAGATTTAATTCACTTTAAGAAACAGACGTGTAGAAGAAACTGCTTCATATTGCAGGAGACAAAATTTGTGATACGGTTTTTCACACACAGCCTATGGCATGCACTGACACAAGAGTTCAGAGTATGCAGAGGTCTGAAAACAGACAAGTGATAGAAAGAAACGATAGAAATTAAGAGCCACAAAGGGTTCCTATTCAAAAGCATTTTAATACTAAGCAAACTACACCCGTTGGATCCATTGCCTGTCAAAAGACATTTTAAGGGCATTATATGTCTTAAAGGGTACTGGAAATACACTAAAAGGGTCTCTTGCATCAAACAACAGAACAAATAATTGCAGCTTCCAGCTTCCTATCACAGAAACTTTTAAAGCATCTTTAACAGTGCTTCTGCAGGACACAAGATCTTACTAAAACTGCCTCCCACTTTTAGGATCATTGACCCACAGACCTCAGTGTGTTACTCAAGCCAACTCACTTCATTCGTCTGTCTACCCATAAAGTGCTACTCTAATTTTTCAGACAGGAAAAACAGTGCCTGAGAAACCTTAACATTCTTGTTACTATGATGAAGTTTTGCTGTCTTTTACATATTCATACAAAGCATTCCAACAATAAACTCCACTGTGGAAGTGCTGTATAGAGACTGATGCAAGTGCCCTGTTTTGGCAGTCAATTCCTTGTTTGGTATCAGTCAAACAGAATTCCACAGGACACATTTCTATAAAGCATCATCTTTGTGTCTGCCACTCTTAGAATCATAGAATCATTTAGGTTGGAAGGGACCTCCAAGATCATCAAGTCCAACCACCGAGCCACCAGGGCTCCAAAGTCCTCTGCTAAAACAGATCAGAATCTGTCAGGGTTGGAAGGGACCACAAGGATCACCCAGTTCCAACCCCTCTGCCATAAGCAGGGATACCTCCCACTAGACCAGGCTGCCCAGAGCCTCATCCAGCCTGGCCTTAAAGACCCCCAGGGATGGGGCCTCAACCACCACCCTGGGCAACCCATTCTTGCTACCACTACCCAGAGTAAATGTTTGAAAATAACTGTTCCCTCATTAGATTTTTCCAATCAGTTTTCAGTTGGTTAGGGCTAACGTAAGTAGAATGTGTACTCTCCAAGTAAAAATCTCCAACAGTGAAAAAAGAGTGGAGATCCTTCAGCTACAGGAAATCACTGGCATTGGTGCTAAATCTGCTGCCAACTCTGGGCTTCAGAATGAAGATGGGGGTGAGTTCTGTCCTCCTATAGCAGAGTTGCCACAAAATATTTGCCACTGGTGGCCTGCAGCATGTTGTTAAGGCTGTGGCATTGCTTAGTTATGTCAGCTGGTTTAAAATTAATTAAGCTTAAGGGCACGATTAGCTTTTTCAGACAGCACCATAGGTAGTACTGAGAGCAGAGCATTTGTAGAAAACCACGTAAATGCTCATCTAATCAGCTTGCACTGAGCTGTATCGTGGTGACAAGACCTCCAAGAATACACAAGACTGAAAGCTGTACTGCCTTTACACTGATGCAGTCCCAGGGACTTAAAAACCTGAAGTAGAGATTAAAAAGGGAGCTGCAGCTAGTACTCACTATTTGCAAAAGTACTTTTTGCATTTGCTCTCTACACAGTATTGAAAGCTCTGTAAAGCTACAACAGACCAGAAAAGGGTGTCAGACGTGAGATAGTGTGGTGACAGAATGCAGCCAACTCAGGAAATACGCCGGGTGTCAAGATCCCTTTATTAACAAGACATCACCTGAGGTGGTCAATCCAGAGGGTGATCAGCCCTCTCTGTTGACTCAGGAGAGCACTAGCAAGCCTGCCCTTGGCACCAGGGACCCGCAGAAGCTCCATCAGGAAAAGGTTCAGCTTCTACAGCCCGCCCCTCCTCTGGCCTCTGCCCAGAAGCAGGGTCAGTACCAAACACGGCCGAATCGTAAAGACTCGTCTCTCTGACACTGTCAGCAGCCCAGCAAAGCTTTTCAGACAGACCATCACAGAACAGTCTACAAAGTCCTTAGCCACTGGGCAAGGCAGAGAAAGGGATCTACACAGGGAGTACTCCACAGTCCTTCCTCCTCCCTAAATCAGATGCGTTTCTTTCCCGGGCAGTGCAATGGACAAGCTTTGATCTCTGCATCCAGATCTGGGGAAATGACTTAGCTGAAACATTTCCCCCAGCACTGCCCTCACCTATTTCTGATTAACCTACCTCAAAAGGCACCAGTCCCACACTCCTAGTGCAGGACTGTCTGTTGGGACAGAGTATCATTACTATTTTAAATGACTGAGTACCTTCCAGCTTCTGTCGTTTACCACTTCTTCAACATTCAGCTCCGACTGCATCAATTTCAACTGCAGAAAATGACAGATAAAGAGGTTATTAGCAAACAGGCCTCCCTCTTTCAGGTTTCAGGTTTACAGAGATGCAAAAGCTGTGGGAAGAATTACCACCACACACTGTCCCTCAGCACTTGGTTCATTCCATGAGAAATGCTACAGTCTCCCCATTTCCCACCTATTAGAAACTCCAAGGGGCAAGTATGACTGTTGTGCTCAGGTGACCTGCAGTAATTCGACCCTGCCACAAGGTCTGGAAGCAACAGGAGGAGATGTAAAAATCACCTGCCATTTTTGCCTACGTTTAGGATGTACTTTTGTTGGAATCTTTAACACAACAGACTAAGGATCAGAGTTTATTTTAAATACAGAGTTCCAATTAGAGAGTTGAACAGGTGCAAGCCAAGACAGCAATCCCAGCAAAAACCTTCCAAGAAAGATATGCAGACACACACAGCTACTATGTTGGATAGACTTCCACCTACTCAACAGGACTTTAAACTGTTTGAAATAACAATCCAGCATCCACAGAGTGACTAGATGACCAGGATTAGTCTCTATAAAATAGCCACTCAGGAGATCAGCAGCAGTTCAAAGAAAGGTTTTTCTGGCTGGAGGATATGAATAGGTTTACAATTGTCTGGATTATCATATTAATTGTCTTTGACATGAAGCCTAAGCAAAACTACTATTTTAGCCTTTTCCTTAGAGCTGCATATCTGAACAGCAATATAGAGTCAAATAACATGGCTATATAGGGGTGGTGGTGGTTGTTTTTAAAATACTCTGACATTTTAACAAGCATTACTAATTCACTTGATAAAGATAATAATCAGTATGCTGTATGTTTTGGGTTTCCAGAACTTATTTGGTTGAATATTTTATGAAACTTCATTCAAGTAAACTAAGATGATAGCAAATTAATAGAATAATCAAGTGATATTTTAACAAAACTGAATTAAACAAATAGGGTGCTAGACTGAAGCTACTCCAAGTTTTCTTACTCGGTGGCCCGGAAATAATATTTTTTTATTAAGTGCTCCAATTTGTACCATTAACAGGATGAGAGAAACACAAATAGTAAGAGAAAACAGATCTGTATTGCAAGCAAGTGAATATACATTTGAAATGCATAACCTTAAATGCAGGATGTGTTCTGTCAAGATGGCTTATTTGAGATGGAGAAAAAACACAACTCACAGAGAGACAAATAAAGGAAAAAAAAGAGCAGGTGCCTATAACTGATAAAGCCCAAGTGCAAATTTGAGGTCATCTCATCAGAAGAATCCTGGGATGTTTCCAAATAATGGCTTGCTTTTAATATTCAAGATCATCCACAATTATTAAATAATTATTAAATTATTATTGTGATCCTTCAAGTGGTTCCAGGGATAGGTTTTGGGCTCAGCAATGTAACAATTTAAAGAACTGGCTTTGCAAACAAAACATGTAGAAAACTCTAAGCTACATTCTAATTTTACAGATTAACATGGATGCTTCTTAGCAGTTCTGTAAGTCAAGCTTTAAGAATAAAACCACTTGCCAGCCACCTGGTTCTTTAAATCTGAGCTCACGACAGAGCACTTCTCTGAAAAGCACATGAACAGTTCACTCACCCAGCGCCTGGGAAAAATGAGATTTTTGAGTTCAAATCATCCCCTCAGGAAGCTCTTTTACTACAACTGCATCAGCATCCACCTGCTGTTTGAAACAGGGGCTACAGCAGGCTCCTCTTGGAAGCACAGTGGTGAGTGGATTTTTGAGGCAGTTTGGCACTGCAAAAGCATAATTTCAAGGCCTATTTCTTCAGGTGTTAGAGTACTGCAGCAGGGAAAGCTGCACCCAGGAAGTGGGAGCACAGAGACACGTACATGAACAAGTGCGTGTGATGGGGGGACACCTGGCTCTCAGGAGCAGGACTCGCCGTTACACTGGCAAGTCCCAGGCAGCGTTTCAGGAACCCTGGTTAGCACACTCCTCGGCAGAGGAAGGCTCCCTGTGCTGCTGGGCACCGCAGACACACCCAGCCAGTGTATGCAAAAAAACCCAACAAGCAGCTTTATTTGGCATGTGCTGTGAGCACACGGTGTGGGAAAAAAAAGGAAAGTGAACATGAGCTGTATGGAGCAGGTCTGGAAGAGAAATCGATGGAACGGTTCACACTTCTGCTCCTCCACTCCTGGAGCTACACGTGCAGAGGGAGGCCTGGAATGGGGGCAAGAGTTTCAGTGGAGTTCCCTTCCCCACTTCTGACACTCTGTCTAGATCACCTCTGGTCATGTATAGTTTCCATCCAGAGGCCAGAAGGTCGAGGGGGTGTTTGCACATTAAAACTCCTTAGGCAAACCCAGAAGTCTCTCTCATGCCATCGCAAAGTACTCAAAAAATTAATCTGAGAAATACTAAACAACAAAAAAATTGATGAAGTGGAAATCAAGGTTGCCTGGCAGCTCCGTGAAGGGGAGAGGATTTTCAATGAACTCTGAGTAAGAATGATGCTTCTCAAGGTGATGATGAAGATGGAAAACTTGAAGGCTGCCTAACTGTGTGGTGCAAGAGACCCAGAAAAGCTACATTTCATTATCTTCTGGTGTTTGCATCTTGGCACCCGTACTTGCCACTTGCAGATATACTGGTTTTACAAGACCTCAAAAAAGCAAAATAAACCTTCAAGCATTTACCTGGTACTAAGCAAGTCCCAGGTAAGCTGTATGTGAAGTGGTGTTAGTAAAGGTTAGAGTCCACCGTGGGGATGTACGCATGGTTTTCTACAGCATTTGTGTAACAGGATCTCAGAAAATGTTTCACTTGCAGCATAAAAGCCACCTCTGATTGAGGGCTAGGGGAGATGGCTCTCACAAACCAAACCAAAAAGAACCTCGGGAAAGACTGCCTGAGTCAGGACCCACTTCAGGTTCTACCCATCACACTAGTCTTTCCATTTAGGAAAGATACCCTCTTCTTCCTCTCTAAGTGACCTCTAAAAAATCTCCACCACTCACCTTTGTCTGCTCTTTCCTGAGTTGCTTTAATAATGCTACGTCCTCCTGGGCCTTTTCCCTCTCTTCTCTGAGAGCTTTCACTACACTGGAAGTCTGAGCGATGCAGTTTTTGATGATTCTCTCTCTGCTGGTATGAGCATCCATCAGCTAAGTGGGGAGAGAAAGAAAGTCACAACAGCTCATCAGAGAACAAACCCCTCTGAGTTACAAGTTACAAGAGAGACTTTCTGATGCCAAGGTATTGCTGTGCCTATAGAAATCCCTTTGATTCTACCATCCACACCTCAGAAGCAACGCCGCCGTGAGCAGCAGCTACCACCTTGATCGCAAGTCAGAGGCACACACGAGCAGGAGCTGTGTGAGGCAGCACGTAGGCAGAGCACTAGCACCAACATTTTGAAAAGAAAGAGGTGGACAGGGCAGCCTGCAGCGCACCTCAAGGGATCAGTCCTGCGGGACAAGCAAGTTCCCCACGTGGCTTTAAACGGACGCAGCGTTACACGCGCGCGGCTGAGCCGCGGGAGAAGCCCCGTTAGGGCCAGAGAGCACCCAACGCGTCCCGGCGGAGGTCTCCTGAGCAGCTGAGGATGCTTTATGGCCACCGCACACCATCGGACGTCAGGAGCGGAGCTGAAAGCTGGAGGAGCACACACTCACGGAGTGGTACAGCTCTTTACACGTCTGGCTGGCATCAACCTTCCCCACGAAGGAAGCTGTTGGAATCGTAGTGTTTAACTCGTGGACGATTCTGTCGTCGATTGTCCTCATCACCCTGAGCAACTCCTGTATTAAAAAAATAATGTTTGCCTATACTTCTGAAAAAAGCCTACCAAAAATTAGAAAGTTTTGTATGATTCTTCCAATGGAAAACTGAGTGGACTGCTTACAAACAGCACAGAGTGAACCATTTCAGCGTGCAGGAGGACGAGCTGTGAACCAAGGAGTTCCCTGAGTGGTGAAGGCCAGAGACAGGGACAGACCCGGCCCCGAGAGCCCCCGGTTCCGTCCGGAAACCCGCCCGTGCTACCGGCAGCCCGGAAAGCCGCTTCCGAGGCCTCGGTAGCGCTTCCAGGCGGGACACTAGGATCGAAACGGCAAACTTCGAATGAAAAAACGCCTTTTTTTGGGGGGGTGGAGTATACACGGCGGTTAAGAGACAGGCCGGATGCCAGCACCGCCGCCCCGGGCCC
>NW_008583156.1:0-8909 GCF_000691845.1 Merops nubicus | reverse complement strand
CGGGCGGTGGCTTCCCGTGCGGTGTGTGTGCACCTCCTGCCGTGCCCCGCCCAGTGGGTCTAGAAACCGGTTGGTTACAGAGTTCTGTTAACGCGTTTTGGTTCCCTGACAGTAGGTGCTACGTTTTGTCAGCTAAATCCAATTAAAAGACCAGCACGTTTCGCCTTTAAAAAAATTCAATTGTCGTTTTTAAGTGGAAACACTTTGTTTTCTCCATAACGAGGATAACGTCCCCATGAAAGTTGAGCTTTCAGTGTGTTTTCGAAACCACAAACTGGTGTTTTTTTCAAAACCAAGAATATTTACTGTTACTTAATGCTGTGATACATTCTTCAAAAAAATTTTGCAGAATAGTTCAGTTTTTGGTAGAATCTGCTGTTGAAAATACCCTTACTGTTTTAAAAAAGTTACATTTGACTTTTTGACTTGATAGGTTTTTTTGAAAAATGTAATATTTAATTTCTTGTTCTTCTAATTTGTAGGTTAATAATTGTGGTCTTCAGCTGGTTATCCAGACGTCATCAATAACAGATAAAAGCAAACCGGTAATTATTACCTTTTTTTTTTTACTTGGTTATGTTGATTAATGGGGTTGTATAGTAGAGACGGATTTTTATGCTTTCAGGTGGGAATTGCTTTTTCAGTAGTAATATATTGACTTATATGATGTGTCTGATACATCTTTAGTGGCATAAATTGCCAGAAGGCTATTAATACGTGGGGGTATACTGTAGCCTGCCATAAGCTTTATATGCATATGATTTCTTATGCTTCATCTGTACTTAATATAATTGCAGTACTCCTTATAGGATGGGGTTTTTTTCTTTATTTGGTCAACTACAGATGAATGTGCAGGCAACTTCCATATTTTTGCTTTCCAGCAATGAAACTTTTAAGTCATAGTATCTCAATAGAATAAATACTTTTTATTAAAGTAATTTTTTTTTTAAAGCCTTTGCAGAGTTTTCTCATAATGGTGGTTGTTACTAAGATTGTGTTTATCTGTTGAAAAAGGTTGTTTGCATTTGAAAGCTTTAACGTTTGTCTTAAATATTGTGTTACAGTTTGAATTCAGGATAAATAAAGAACAGTCATCTTTCAATCACAAACTTCTGCAGCATGATCTGGAAAAAAACTACTCAGGAAGGCAAGGTGATATTCAGTGGGGTTTGGTTTGTTTTTCTTCTCTATGTTCTTTTATTAACTGAACAGTAAAAAAAGACTGTATTATCGTTAGAATATGTGAGACTGACAGCTTTTCCTAATTGGCTACCATAATTCAATACAATTACAGCTGCATTATGTCCTGAAACTGCTGTCCTTGTACTGTCTAGCACAGGTAGCTTTTTTTTATCCCTTTTTGTCTCATTCTGTCCATAGAGGAGCATCCTTTCTTCTACCTACAAAGCCACAATCTCCGACACCCTAGTATACATTCTCTCAGAAGCCACACAATTCTCTACTGTAATATTTTATTGGATATTTAACATTTTAATGTGTTTAGACAAATTTAATTTCTAATTCAGAATGTTAGTATGAAGAGAGAGTTTTCCTATTGTTCTTGTGTGCTCTTGGCTTTGTAAAGCAAGAGAGTTGTTGATACCACTGCTAACTGTGGCAAAGCCTGGAAGAGCTTTGGAATGCATCACTCTTTGCCACACTGCTGATGCTTGCCTCTCATACCAGAACAGTGGTGGGTTATGACAGGAGATCAGTTGAATTATTATAGCAATTCTAATTCTTGTAAAAAATGAGGACCACAACTGTTCAGAATGAGTTGATTTTTAGGATGCTATGCAGCTTATTACGGAGTAAATTTTAAGTCTACAGTTTGGTTTTGTTCCCCCCCCACAGGAGAGCAAAGAGTATTAAGTCCTTTAGTGCGCAATAAGCAGATGTATCTTCCAGTACCATCCAGTCTGACAGAACTTTCTGGTTTGGAGTTGAAGCAGAATACAGGTACTTTATCAGGATTTGGAGAGTCTTCTGTTCACACGCCTACGAAATCCAGGTCCCGGCAAAGCAGCCATGGTATTGGTTCATATGCATCAGGTAATGAGGGTCTCGTGTTTTTTTTAACTGGGTATCTAACTGAGAAGTTACAACTTGCAGGGTGTGCTGCTTCTGGCTCTCAGAACGTGTGCCTGAATAGCAAGCGTTACCTGCTGTTCCCTTTGCCTGTCAAGAGAGGTTAATGGATCATTGTCAGGAAACCACTAGAAATATTTTCTGAAATATAATGTAGACAATTATAACCACTTAAATGTAGGCTTTTTATATACCATTCTTTAACAGAAGGGCAGTAATAGGGGTCTTTCACGCCTTTGGGAGGATGACATCAGAAGGAAAAAAAGCCACTATACTGCCATATTTTATGCATGTATTTTAGGCTGCAATGAACTCGCTCTCTATGGCAGTAAAGCAATTAATCCTTGTTTGTTGGAGCATTAGTGCTTTTCCTATTAAGATATTTGATCTATGTGGAGGAAATTGAGCCTATATCCTTGTAATATGCATGCGTGATGATTTTGTGGTTAGACTTGATGATCTTAAAATCTTTCCCAACCTGAGTGATTCTGTGATTTGTTTGTGACAAGTAATTTTCAGTGTATCAATTGCAAATAAGCCAAACCTCACAGAACAGATTTGTTGATTTATTTTGCAGGTATTTTTAGCTGTCCTCTGTCTTCAAACTTTTATATTAACAAAATGGGTAAAGACAGGTGGCTTTGTAAACATATTTTAAAGGGCTGCATCTATCTTGATAATGCATTGAGTAAAATATAATACCAATGATTACAAGCTATTGCATGCGTCTACTTTTAAAAGACTTTGCATTTGTTTGTAGCTCAGTGGGACTGTTAAAATATTTTTGTGCTTTAGTTTATAGTTCTGTCACCATGGACTTGATCTATGTCTTTAAATTCATCTTAAGTTACATTGTATCTTCTTTAAGTTCAGGTACTGAAGTTCTGAAACAATTATGCAACTGTACCTTGAAACATAACTCACTAATTCTAATGAAAACAAAAGCTTCTACAAAAAAGAAACAAGAAATTGTTCTGAAGTCTCTCAGAAATGAAACAAATGGATGTACTTTGGAAAGAGGATGTAGAGATGTAGTTGTAGACAAAAGATGGCAGGCAAGAGAACCAATAAAGTACTGAATGGGGCATATTGCACTTTCATGTACTGTGTAAGTCTTTACTAGTAAGAAAGAAATTTCTGCTTTTATTATCTGTAATTAATGAACTGATTTTACAAAGAAGTAGTTTGTGTATTCTCTGTATGATTTTCTGATAGATAACACAAATTTTGGGAGCAGTTCATCAATAACATTTCCTATATTGCAACGTACTGCGGAAGAAAAAATACTGAACTCCGATAGACTTACCCTGGAAAGGTGAGAGAGTTCTGGAGCACACACACCGTAGACGAGTATCCTGGTATTGCCTGTGATCAACGTGGGTTTTTTTGTGTTGGGTGATGGTTTTTTGGGTTTTTATGTCTGTGTGGCTTTAAGAGAACTACTTCACCTCATAAAAATTCTCTGAGTGCTGTTGCGATGGATAACTTAGGAAGAAGCTCTTTAATGTGAGGGTGATAGATCACTGGAATAGGTTGCCCAGACAGGTGGTGGAGGCCCCATCCCTGGGGACATTCAAGGTCAGGCTTGACGAGGCTCTGAGCAGCTTGACCTAGTTAGAGATGTCCCTGCTTATGGCAGGGGGGTGGGACTAGATGACCTTTGGAGGTTCCTTCCAACCCCATACTCCCTATGATTCTGTGTTTCTGTGATTCTATGGATAGATCCATACAGCAGCTGTGTAAGGCAGTTAGGGCTTCTCCTTGTAAACTAAGGAGCTGACTTAAGAGTGGAATGTAAAGTCATAAATCTCCCTTAGTTCTAATCTGATGCATTGATTGTAGAATGGTAGTTTGTTTGGTTTTATTTTTTCCCCTGACAAGGACACAAAGTTTTATCTGAAAGATATTTAACTTTTTAATTTTTTTTCCCTGCTGTCCAGGGTGGAATGTGTAAGGTTCATGTAGTCCAAAAAGTTTTGATAGATCAGTAGAACTTCTGGAATAATCCTAAAACAAGAATAACTCTTCTCAGTGTCATTTCCTGTATCTTGTACTTTTCACACTCAAGTTTTTTGTGTATTTATATTTCAAATGTAAAGTTATATAAACCAAAGAAAAAATGCATAGACATAGAACACTCTAAATTGTGATCTAAACATGTTACTTATATGGTATACAACAAAAAAATTAAAGTGTCGGGCTGCATCTATTGAAAATCTAATGTGATCACAACATGAAACTTCCATGTAATTTCCATGTAACAGGCAAATCTGATTAAGAGAACAGGCTTTCAGAGAATTCTGGAAACACTTCTGCTAGGTTTTCATGCTGATTTTTAGTAGTAAGAAGTTACTGCCTTATTTACAAAGTTTAATTAGCAAACCTAGTTACCTTGTTATTGCCTTAAGATCTTGTACTTTCCTCAGTTCAGTTAGAGTAGGTGAATAGAAGGTGGATTACCAATTTGTTAGTTACATGTTTTCTCTTTTTTCCTTTTTCCTTCCAGGCAAAAACTGACAGTGTGCCCGGTTATCGATGGGGAAAATCATATTCGCCTTTTGAACTTCCAACATAACTTTATAACCCGGATCCAGAACATTTCTAATCTGCAGCATCTTGTTTTCTTAGATTTATATGATAATCAGATAGAGGAAATAAATGGGCTTTCAACTCTGAGATCCCTAAGAGTCCTTTTGTTGGGAAAGAACAGGTAAAAGTTATAAAACTTAGTTAAAGCACCTTACTTTTTTTGTAGTATAGCAACTGTGATCTATCACTGTTTCTCTTACAGAGTTTTCAGCTGGTGATGCTGGCTGTGAGACTGCTGAGCCTGTCCCTAAAGCTAGCTAAGTGTTAGGGATCCTTCTGAGGAAGCAGTTTTTGCTTTTAATAGTCTTCAGAAACTTCCTTTCTTAGGTAAATTTTAGAAGCAGTTCTGAAGTATTTAATCTCATCTGTTCTGATCAGCTATCAAATGTATTATTGGATTTCTGTGAGAGGTGGAGTCTGAGTCTCTCTTAATATCGGAGAAATATTTTATAGGCTACAAAGAATCAATGAACATTTTATATCTGATGTATTTAGCTGGAAAAAAAACAAACAAATGAATCATGAATGTTATTGCTTATTTATAGATTCTGTTCTGTTGGGAGATCCAAGGTGCTAGTTGCATTACTTCCTAAAAACACAGGTCAAATCCTGTAGCCTTTAATAATTTAATACAGGTATCTTTGGAATTGCTCACACATCTAAGATTGTGCTCTGATCTGGTTCAGTTTCCTTATTTTTTTTCTGATCAGTAAAAGAACTGTTATGCTTCAGTTCTGTGCAGATTACAAAGAATATATCTCCTAATTCAGCTTCTATCCAAAACAGAACTTTGAATAGTGCAATATGTTACTAGGGCTTACAGCTTTCATATTACATAGTCTTACCTGTAGAAATTAATTCTGTTTAAAGCAAAATACTGTGGCATGCAAATGATAATTTTCAGGTGGTTTAAGGAATTATTTTCCAAATGGTAACTGGATTGAGTGCTGTATAGTTTGTTTATGTAACAGTATGGTTTGGAGATAGGGCAAGAGTACCCATGAATGATTAGAAGTCAGGTGGAGCTGTTGGCAGATTGTTTTCAGCTTCATCTATATGTGATCTTTTATTCTCAAAGCAAATGTATAATACACAGAATGTTTAATATCAGCCAGTAGATGATGCTGTTGAGTGTATAAAAATCGAGGTTTGGAACCAGAAAATGGGACAGGGCAGAAAAGTTTTAAGACAGTGAGGTACAGGGTTTGAAGAAATACTGCCAAATCCATTGGTCTGTATTGTCTAAAGTGGCCTTCAGGGCTTATTTTTAGTCTGTGTTCTCCTAACAAACTCTCAAAAGCCTATGTCACTGCAGTCTTTCTGGTTTGGAGTTAGGTGTTGACCAGTAATAATGGGGTTTTATTATTTGGGTATCTGGGTAGGTTGGCTGTTGACTTTGCTTTCTATTGGTCTAAGTGTTCCTTCCTTATTCATCTTCCTAGAAGAGCTACGTGCATACTGCTGTTGTTGCATTATTGACAGACAGAAATGAAGGTCACAGTCTTTTTATGTATTCATTTATCCTTTTTTTTATTAACAAGGTTCAGAACTTTGTTATTTTTCTGTTACTCTTGGTAGGCTGGAACAGATGGATAAGTTTTGTATTAGCTGGAAATGAAAGAAATTTTCTATCTAGTATGAGAAATAATTTACATCATAATTGAAATCTTTCAGAATAAAGAAGATCTCAAATCTGGAGAACTTAAAAAATCTTGATGTTTTAGATCTTCATGGAAACCAGGTACAGTACAATATCTTGATAATTTGTGTTTCTTTGTAGACGTCATGCATTTCCTGTCTTTTACAGAATTGTTGCCTTTTGGAAAGACAACTGGTATAAAAATTTATAACTCTTGAGGTCACAGAAATCAATAAATTAATAAAAGGTAGTATAATATTTGGAATCTTGGCATTGGATCTCTTGTACTTTAAGTGATGTAAGTTACAGAGACTAAAATGCTGAGTCGGCTGAGTATAACAGCACTTAAAGAAGAGTAGTCTAGGGTAAGGAGTTGTGATGTAGTTTAAAGGAACGCAGTCTTAGAAGTCACAGAAGAATTTAAGGTCTCATTGATTGTTGTGTTATTTTGTGAGATCACCAGTAGTAGTAACAAGATCCCTTTGCATATCTGTAGAAGACTTAGATTTGTGCAGGATAAAGCTGAATGGGTCCAAGTTCTCAATTGTTTCATACTTCTGAAATTGAGTCGCTTAATGTCTATTTGTTTTCCCCAGTTTGAGGCTAAGTGGTCATTCCTATTTCAAGTAGTGCATAAAGTTTTAGCTGCAGTACATAAGAGGAAGGTACTTGTTTAATGGGATGTCAGAAGCAGCATGGAGTACTAAGGGGAAGCCTGATGTAGTATTCTTTTGTAAAATAAATTTAAAACGTGATACAAAATGTTCCATAATTGAGCTGTTTAAAACAACATACGGTTATTGTGACTGTGTAAAGCCAATGTGTGAATTTTCTGGATTCCTGTTCTGACAGTTTTCATGTGTTATGGATTTCTGTGTGTGTTCCTTATTATGCAATTGCTTAGTAGTGGGGAATGGGAATGCTTTTTTAATTAAAAATAAAAGGGTTAAAAGTAAACAAAACGGTAACTCGTTGTAGTGCTAGTTTCTCTTTTGATGTGATAAGTTGTGGCTTCTTTGAATGACATTAGTCCAGTAGTATGCCTCTTGTACAGTGGCAGAGGCAGTATAGAAACAGACAGAGGAACATTATGGGAATTGGAGGAGCATTATTGCCCTTGGAGTCTTAGAGTGACCGTGTTTGGAGATGGCTAAGTGTTTGTGTAGTGTTAGTCCTTTTCTTAATGCACTTCTAAGTTTGGGGTGTTTTTTGGGGTTTTGATAAAAGTACTTGCAGACTAGGCATGCAGCTGCACTAGTCATCGTGATTCTATAGTACAAGTGGAGAATTGGCTAATGGAAACTAAATCAAGGTTGTGCACAACTCTTATTAAAAAAAAAAAAATCACATTTACTTCATAATCATTTAACTTTTTTTCATTTAACTTTAGCTAGAGGCCAGTGACTGTTCTTGCACCCTAGAAATTGATACTGGGTCAATAGTTTTTAATACCTTCTCTAATGATCTGTGTTATTAACGTTGGAGGTAACTGAAAGGAGAGCTATATACTTGAGGTGGTTCCATTGCCATTCAGTGGGACCTTGACAGGCTGTAGAAATAGCCTGAGAGACATCTGATTCAAAGAAAGGGAAGTGCCGAGTCCTGCTGTTAAGGAGGAATAACCCCCTGCACCAGTGTGGGTTGGGTGTTCAGCAGCTGAAAAGCAGCTTTGTAGTAAAAGACATGAGTGTTCTGGTGGACAGCAGGCTGGCCATGTGCCAGTGGTGTGCCTAAGTGACAAAGAATACCAACAGCATCACGGGCTGCAGCAGGACAAGTGTTGCCAGCAGGCTTTGGCAGGTAATTCTTTGAGCTCCCCAATGCAAAACAAGTATGAACTTGGGGGAGTGAGTCCAGCAAAGACAATTAAAGGACTGGGCCATCTCCTCACATGAGGAGATGCTGAGACTTGCTTTGCCAGGAGAAGAAAAGTCTGAGTTCTTGCCTGTTTTTATAAATAGAAGATGGGAGAATCTAAATAAGATGGAGCCAGACTTCATGTCAGTGGTGTGCAGCAAAAGGATAAGAATTGTTGAGCATAAACTGAAATAGAGGAAACTTTTTCAAATGTAAGAAAAATGTTACTGTCAGGTTGGCTGAACACTGGAGAAGGTTGCCCAGACAGGTGGTAGAATCTCTGTTCTTGGAGGTGGTCTGAGCCTGACTGGACATAGTCATGGGCAGCATGCTGTAGCTGACCCTGCTTTGAGCAGGGGAGTTGGAAGGGATGATCTCCAGAGGTCCCTTCTGATCTCAAGTGAAGTTCTGATTCTGTGGCTAGGGTTACTTTAGATTAAATTCACTGTCTTTTCTCTTCCTATTTCCCTTTTTAGTGGTAGGAGAAATAGAAGATGAAAATGGTAGAGAGAAAGCTTTATTTTGAGGATACTAGTAAAAAGACAATTCTTTACTGTGAGAACATCCCTTGTAAACCTGTGAAAAAATTTTTATTGGATGACTGTGGCAGCTGATTGAACTGTAGCGCCCTGAATCAAGATCCTATCACAGTATGCACTGAAGAGCACTCTGTATTTTTTGGTTAGCATAGGAGGGTTTCTGTGGTTTGGATGTTGTAATGGTTTGAAAACAAACC
>NW_008583155.1:0-7044 GCF_000691845.1 Merops nubicus | reverse complement strand
ATAAAAAACAGTCTCGTCTGTTACAAACTTCTATACCTCTTAATCTGTCTAGCCAAAACACTCCTTTTGGCATAATCAAGAGCTCTGAAAATAGTCAGGAAAGGTTATTTTTTTCGTTATTGAAAGCTTCTTCTCTGAAATGCTAGCTTTTTGTCAAATTTACATGAGGAAATTTCTTTTGGGAGTGAAAACCCAGTCTCTGTTAGGTTGCTCACCTCTGTGCAATGTTTCCAATACAGAAGACTGTGCTTAGGTGAAGAAACCATAAATCTTTTTCTTCCTGCCCTAACATCTTGACATGAGTCCTGGCTTATGCTGCTTGGCTGTTGCCACACTCCAGTTCAGTGGCAATTTCTGTTCAGCACCTTTGAACTAAGATTTTTCATTGCATTTGTCAGAAATGTTACAGAATCTTCTAATATGAAAGGGGTGGTTATAAAAGAGAAATAATTTCTAACATGGAGAGAGACCACCTGAATCATGACCTTAAAGCCAAGCATGACATAAACCCACCATTAGACAACTGCTCCATGTTACAAGCTGGCACACAGAGCCAGGAGTTATCTTCCCTCATTCCTTTCGTCCTTCAGGAAGAGTTACAATACAGAAATTCACATTTCGGCATGGCCAGAAGAGCTGGTTCTGATGAACTAGCTTTCAGCCTGCTTCACTACGTTTGGCTTTCCCTTAGCTTATATCATGACAGTGTATTGACATGACAGTTATTACTGCTAGAAGCATCACACTCCCTCCTCAGAGAGGTTAGGATGCACAGGCTGAGGGCAGTGTATAATTTTGTGTCCAGAAAAATACCACAAATTACAGAATAAGCACAGCTTCTGAGGCACAGAAACAGAATGGATATAACAGGGAACCCATGCCAGTGTATTGAACTGTATTATGGCTTTTTTTTTTTTTTTTGGTGGCTTTCTGTAACTTTATGTATGCACATTATGTGGACACTTATGAAATAGTCAAAATTAGAGAGAACAACTATAGCCTTTCCATCTTACAGAAAGATAGATTTTTTTGATGATGGCCTGTTTGTCTGTGTGTGAGAGAAGAGCTAATTCTCTCAGGTGCTTAATACCTTTTTTCATGGTGGTCCATTTGCTTGGGCAGCATCCAATAATCCCCCCTGAAGGGATACCTGGTCCTTACAACTGACAACAGTCACCTCCAAAGACTGAGAGTGTTAGTCTTTGTCACAAGCATTTGGTTAATGCCTCTGTCTCTGGCCAGGGATCCCAACTGCCTGGCCTTTCTAACATCCAAGTTGAAGGTATTGGCCCCTTTATACCCAGCACCAAAGCAGTGGTAAGTGGCTGACCTTCATGATGGCTAAAGTCACTTACCACATTTCGTACCTCCTTCATAGACAAAGGTTTGTTGATTATCTCTGTGTCTGATGACTCCCAATTGGATAGATTTGCTTTAGAAGGACACACTTCTTGATCATCTGACTGTTGGCAAACTGTTGAAGGACTCGCTCCATGATCATCCAACACTGGGTTATCTGTCTTTGCCAGGTGTTTTTTTCCAGTCAGAGGGGTGTCAGCCTTCACGTGTGGTTCTGACTCCTCCCATGGTGTGTTCTTCTTGGGAAAGGCCCTTTCCCTCATCTGTCACAGGGCACAGTAAGCTATAGTGGCACTATGACTGGTTTGTTTCTTTCTCTTCACAGTGGCAACTTGCACCAGTGCAGACTGGGTGGGAGTGGCCACAGCTGTTGTCTGTGTGGTGGTGGAATTCACTGGCGTAGCTGTGCTGTTCTTTACCAGAGTTGGAGAAGTAGCAGTGCTGTTTGGAGTGGCCACAGCAGCTGTCAGTGTAGCTGCAGTGTTTATTGCTGGAGCTGAAAGAGCTATGGTGCTCATTATCAGAGTTGCAATAACTGCAGAGCTTGTTGTGGGAGCTGGAGCAGCAGCAGTGCTTGTTTTGGGGGCTCATGAGGTCTGGGTATCTGATGCTTGTCATGCATGTCATAAAACCTCATGGAGTCTGGAGAGCTGCAGAGCCTGCCATGAAACCTCTCAGAGCCTGAGTAACTGCAGTGCCTGTTGCTGAAGCAGTGCATACTCTACAAGATGAAGTAGCTGCCTGGCATGTACACCTGCACTAATGTTTAATCCAACAGCACACAATAAAGAGATTAAGGAGAATCACAAATAAATTCAATTATAATAACAAAAATAACATGATATTTTCATTGTAATAGCCATATCCATAATCCCCAAAATTTAATGGAATCTCAAAATCTAGTGGAATCAGATTAGCATAATGGGGAGAAGTATCACTTCCAGAGGTAATACAGAAAGTATTCTCAGTAACAAAATCCACGATGTGACACCCATAGCACACTGATGCATTTACTGCCCAATTCAGCAAAGCATAGATCAGTGATAAACACCACAAGAGCTTTTGCTGAGCCCCAGGATAAAAGAGCTTTCACCGAAAGAGGAAGAACAAGTAAACAATAATACAACGTATACGGCATGGAAGAGAATACTATGGCATTTAATTCTGAAGCATTTCTAAAAAGACGTGACATAGTATTACACCCAGAAAAGACATGACATAAGCAGTCATGTCTTTTAATTTCCAGCCCTTAAAGACTCAGAAAAAAAAGTCTGATACTCTCTCAGCTGAGTGAACTAGAATCTGAATTATTCAGGCAATCTATGAGAGCTTTAGTTGAGCCCCACATTGTGGGTACTAAGAAATCTGTCAAGGTTTAGGGTTGGGCTAGCACCTAGGTGAATGACAGATGCTTTCTGCATTCTTCCAGTATTTTTTCAATTAAAGATTCTTTTGAAATGTGAATATGAAGAAAACCTTTAAAGGAAGTTTGTGGTATAAAAAAAAAAAAAAAAGTTTATTAAAAAAACTCTGCATAACATTCTTATTTAGAATAATAAATGTAAAAAAAATAATAATAATTGCTATAAAAATGCTTAAATATTATTTGTATGCAGATACACTGGAACATTTTCCAGTATTGGATGGTCACTCCAGTTTATCAGGTCTATCCATAATGAGGATTACTTGTTGGCAGTTGAAATTTTAGAAATATGTAAAAGTTGAAGAGTTAGATAAAAAGAATGAAAACTTGGATTTGGTTTGTATGATGTTCAGGTCTGCAGTAGGACTCATTCAATGAAGTTCTTTAGTAGAAATTATATAGAAAGTCAGGTCAAAGACTGATATTCAAATTTTCAAACAGAAAATTTGCAATGTAAAATTTACCAAAAAAAAAAAAAATTATATTTTAACAACATGTTATTTGTATTTCCATAAGGCCTATTGTTCCAGATCTACTTCATTGATTGATCTATATATGTGATCGGTATTCTGTCCTGGGGTATGTCTATGGGTACTTTTTACTGTGGTGCCCACAGAAGAAAGGTCTTACTGGTAAAACATTAGACTTTGAACAGTCAGCTCCATTTTCTAGCCACTGTTTTCTTTTATGGCAACTCATAAATAGACATTAATCTTTCCAAGTAGTTTTACTGATCTTCTGTGAGGAGAAATAAGTCTTGATGTTCCCATTACCTCTTCCACCACCGTAAATGACAAAACACAAGTTGGAGCAGTGCCTTTAACAAGTGACTTTTACAGTGCACGGGAATGCTCACACTGTTGACTCCTAGAATCAATTTTTCTTTTATGCTTAGTAAATATTTATCTGAAAATTGAAAAGAATGAGGGCACGATATCTATCTCCCACATCTTATATGAATGCCAGATACAGCTATGCGTCTGGGTATTCTAGGATGTTTTTCACTTTATGATTATACAAGTATTTAAAAGTTATTTCAGTAAAACTTGTCCAAATTGATAAGTTTTAGCAGGTTATTTTCGCTTTAGTAAATAGATATTTTCTGATAAGACAATATTTTTAAAGAAAACAAATGACCCAGTAAAACCAGATGAAATTTTATTGGAAAGCTGAGTAACATGATACAAAAAGAAACTTTTTTGGTTTAGATGGAATCTGCTATATACTTTCTTAGGAACATCTACAGAAAAGTTGACCTATGTTTTTTTGTGAACAGCATGATGACATGATGACAGCATTACCTTCTACAATTCATATCCCGAAAGGGAAAGTTTTAAGATTTATTTACTTCAAGCTATTTTTTTTTTTTTTAATTTTACCTTTTCAGCCTTATACCTTTATTGCAGCAATTTCTTAACATTCTCTTTACAGCATCTAAAACCTGATTCACAGGAACAGTCCAGAGGAAATGAAAAACAATATCCTGCAATTTATTTGGCTACTTGGAACATTGGTACTACTGATAAACACATAATTTCATAAACCACTGAAGAACTGAAGACTTACAGCATAACTGTAGAAGACAATCCCTGATTGCATTTTAACAGTAAAAAAATAACAACCCTTTTCTTACAGCTATCGTAAATGAAGCTAGAATTAACTGACACTAGCAGTGTAAAGATTTTAGTTAAGCTGTCCCTTTAGCAGAAGTGTTTTCCTAGTCCCATGCAAGCTTGATGAGCTAATACTGGTATTAATTAACACAAAAGCTTGTTATTGCTGAGCAATTAATGATACCTTCAAGCTACTTCTATTAAAATATGTTGGCTTTCTGTAGACTCCCTCCATTTCATCCTGGCCTTCGGGTTTTGTCTAGGATCAGTGTAGTCTCTAGAAAACACTAAGTACATATGCCAAAATCTCCAGCAAAATTAGCAGATTATTGGTTCTTCTGGAAGTCTGAGAGAGTCAATAGTGCTATATATGATTCTTCTTTGTAATCTCCCCCCTGATTAGAAATCCTTGAATTTCTTTGACCATCTTCTGCTTCTTGAACCACAGAATGGTTTGGTTTAGTAGTGACCTTTAAAGATCACCTAGCTCCAAAGCCCCTGCCACAGGGTTTTGCAGAAAATGACCAGGTGTGGAGAAAGAATGTAATTGGGCAAGAAATGAGCAGATTAAGAGAGTTTCATTCTATAGGCTGTACAGAAGTAAGTTCCCAGAGATAGCAATGGTCATTGCTGGTAATTAGTGCTCTCAATCAACTCAGTAGCCACATGGTGGCCATAATCACAGTTTGGTATAACTGTATAAATAGCCTGGTGCAGAAATCTTTGCAAAAAGAACTGCCTAAAAAGTGATGGAAAATCCTACTACAAATATAGCAGAGTACAGAGTAAGAGATCTTTCTTTTCCTCTGCAACCTCTATATGGAAGAACTGGTGTCGTCTTCTAAACAGAGACAGATTTCTTTTTTGAGGCCTTTGAACATTTATATAGCCCATAGGTAAATTTCAGAATTGTCACCATCGCTCAGTGTATTCAGATTTCACAATTTAGCAAACTCTCCTAGAGCAAGCTTTTCACTCAAAGGTCAAGTAATGTTTTAAATGACTGTACACAAGAGACTTGGAGCTATTTTTTTACTCTGATTTTTTTCAGTACTTTATCTCTCTTTAGAGGTTAAAGTAATAGCAAGAGCTGATATTTGGGTTTACTGTGCTAGTGAATGCTCATCAATAACATAATGGACAGATCTGATTCTACAAAAAAATAAACCACAAGTGTTTTGGCCAAGTACTATGCAGTGTACCTGCTAGTGCAGAGTTTTGACCTTTTTAGAATTCTTCATCTCACCTCTATTTTTGGTCTGGGTGCAATTTTGTTTATATTATGCTTTACTAACTCTAGGTATATTATCCTGGTGACTGTGTATTTTTTTTTCTTTTTTCTGTTGTTATCAGTGGTAGCAAAATTGCAAAGGGAACCAGGCATATTTTAATCCTTATTGCTACTATCAGCAAGATACTGTGATTCTTTTAACTTCCCTGGTTTCACTATATCAAACTTCCTGATTCACTTTGCACCTTCGATATTCTATTCTACTGTGCCCGATTGCCAGGAATAAAGTGATTGTGAAGAGCAGGGGAAAGAGACACAACTGACACAATGAATCATTTTAGTTTACTTCTTAAGTCTGTGTATCCTCCATAACCTGAAATTTGACAATTTCTCTCCTGTGTTTATTTATTCTCTTTCTTTTCCTTATTCCAGTGCTGTTTGGTGTCAAACATCTATGGGGAATGTATGTGGACAAAAAAAATGAAAGTAATACTGGAGTTGAAAATTTTACCCATTCTGCAGAGGATCTGCCTTCAAATGTGGTTCCATTAGCTAACAATGAGCATAAATGTAGGAAAGTCTCCCATTTTAAAAAGTGAAATTTTCAAGCCTCAGGACTTAGGTACAGTCAAAAATAATTTTCAATTTCAGAGGGCCTTCTTGTTTTTTCCATTGAAGAAATAATAGAGATTGGAAAAGTTGGGTAAAAGTAAATCTCATTAAACAGCACATGAAATGGATTAACTTCCTTGATTCTGCTGCCCACATCATCCTACCAAGTTTATTCTCACTAAACTTTCTTCTTCCCACAAGCTCACTGACAGAAGAATGGAGAAATCCAGCACCAGTTGTTCTCAAAAGACTTTTGAAAGAAACAGCTCTTCCCTGCTGTCACTTGCTATAGCTTTCAGAAACTCAATTTGTATTCCATACTGGCAGCTAAAAGCAGAAGCATAGAAATATCTAATCCACAAAGATCCCATACAGCAACAAAGATCAGAGGTTTTGGGAAGCACCTTCCTCTTTTGAGAGACACAGCTGTTGTTAAATTGGAAGAAGGGAGAAAAAAACTTCAGCCTTGGGAACAATGAGAGAGATGCATGTTCTAAGGTATTTTTAGAGCCTTTCTCTGCTCAAGTTTACTCTCTCTGGAGGAGATTCTAAAAATATAAACAAAGAAATAATAAAATTTCAATTTTTTTTTTGTTCATCCTCATGCAAGGCTATAGCAAGATAATCCTCAGGACCTAGGTCCTGAGGAAGAGATGTGAAATTAATATAGAAAAGACCAGACCAAAAATATACTCTAATCTTTCCAGATGTGCCTTTATGGTATTTCCCTGTAGCATAGGAGGATCAGCAGCTCAAATAGTGTTTCTGAATCAAATATTAAAAGAATGCTAGGAGGCCTGCCTGGA
>NW_008583154.1:0-3052 GCF_000691845.1 Merops nubicus | reverse complement strand
AGGAAGGGCAGGGGACCTGCTCGGCACCGCCCCGCGCCATGGGTGGCCCTCGAGCCCCCGCACCCCACCCGGCTGCGGCCTGCGCTAAAAACTGCTCGTCCCTCGCACTGAAAGGAAGTGCTTTATGGCTCCAAGAGGAGGAGAAAGAAGCCTCGGTAATTATCTCCTTTGCAGATGAAAAACAGCAAACAGAGGAGCTCTTATCCTGACAAATTCGAAGGTTTGGGTTTGGCTTCTCTTAAGAAAAATTAACGGCAACTCCAACCTGCAATCGTGTCGAGGCTGAAACCTCACCACTCGCTTTAAAATACTCGACTGTACAGAGGCAGACTGAAATCGTGCCAAATACCACTTCAAATGCAGAGGCACTGCTGCTTTTTTATTTTTTAAAGATATGAGAATCTACTTAGAGAAAGAAAAACTCTTGTGCAGATATGAGTCTAAAGATATTCCATCTGAAGTAAACATCATTCCTCTTTTATCCAAATTTATAAACAACAAATGTACAATATTTTTACTCAGCTTGGCAGCTGGAGGAGAGGTTGTCAGCAAGCATTCTTTTTTTCAAATAAATTAATCCTTACTCTGGTGGTTTGAGATTATGCACTGTATTATACAACAGCGCCTTATCAGGCCTCATCAGTGAAGATGGAATTCATGTCTGTAAAATGCTGCAGGCAATCACAGTTTCATATTTTATCATGTTGATAAGGATATCGCAAATTCTCTGAAGCATTTCAAAACACTTAAATGAAAAAGGAGAAACGCAACTAAAAGGCTTTTTATATGGTTTGTTGTGGGTTATTATGAGTTATTTATAAACCCAAAAAGAAAGATTTGACATTTCAAATGTAAAAGATTTGAGTATTTAATGGTACTTTTTTCCCTTTACAATTGAACATCTTCAATCACATTTTAAATTATTAATATTTACTCTCATGGCAAGTGGAAACCCAAAAAGGGGGAAAAGCCTCCCACTGCCTGTGGCTGCAGCATCTCACACCGGGTCTCCCCGTTTTCCTGCAGCCACCCTCTCTGGGGGTTCCTGACACTGCTCAGCACCCACACCCCGATCCACAGCAGGCTGTGAAAGGCAGGGGCAGCCCCTGGCACGGGGAGACAGTCACTAGACAGGGAATTCTCTACAGTCACTTTAACGTCCACAAAAATGAAGGAAAACAAAAGGAAGTAAACTCTCAAGCAAATATGAAACATTAAAAGAAAGAATAATTTAAAGCATTGATTGTTGAAGCTGTAAATGAAAGAATCAAGCTGGAAATGAAGGATGAAAGGATCTGTGTGGAGCCCTCCCAGCCACAGAGGCTGCTGCTGTGGGTGGTATTTCATCCCAGGCTTTCACGCCAACAGCTGAATAGATCTCAGCGTTTATTTATCCTGGCGCCTCGCGCTGCAGGCTCCGGGGTCCAGCCTGCGAGGGTCTGAGCACTGTCAGATCCCATCGCTTACAGCGAGAGGTAGGTCATTTAGCACCTATCATCATCAAATCTATAATCCCTCAATTTACTAGCATCTGTTTGTCAGACTTACTACCCTCTCCTGTTCGGAGTAACAAGGCCAAAAGTACTTCTCAAACACAGAAAAAATGTGCACCCTTGAAATGGCTGAAAGTACATCAAACGCGGAGTCCTGCGCCTGATCGCAGGCAGTAACAAACACAGCACAGTTATCTGACCATCTCTGCGCCAAGAACAAGAGCCTGCTCTCCAAGGCTATTACTTTTTAACTCATAACGCTGGAAAATATAAAAATCTGAATTGCTTATGGTCACAGGTCTAGGAATTTGTCTCTCCTCAGGTTATTGAGGCTCACAGCCATTACTGGGGCTATTCCACAATTATCCCCAAAGATGCGATATTAAAAAATGCTGTTGCAAGAGTAATTAATACATGTATTAATGACTGCATTTACCTGACACCGTGCTTATGGCTCTCCAAACTATTGTTCCCTTGGGTACTCACATTTAAATTATGTGGACTGTACAGTGAATTTCCTCCCAAGCCATCACTGTATCCTCCCGTCTGATTGATAACATGACGCAGGGTATCCACCTTAAAGTAAGGGGAAACAAAATTCATCATTCCAAATCTATTAAAACATCATCACTTACAATAGGCAACATTTTGAATTATGTGAGCCAAAAGGGTTTAGCATCTTCTATGAGAGGCAAATTTATCAATCAAGAATGACTGGCAGAATTTCAACAAATCCTTGCACGTTAAGAACCATACATCTCTGCTTCTCACACCAGCCAAACAACAACTTCCTCAAGCAGTGTGTCCCGTAGGTCCTTCTTAAGTGTCTGCAGCAAAGTGCTGTGCATATTTATACATCTGTATGTGCCTGCATGTATGGGAAGAGATTATGGCGTATACACTGCGTACCAACATGGAGTCAGCCCTATCTGGATGGATTGGAAAAGTGATTGAGAATGAGTTGTATTTTAACAGCTCAGTTAGATGTGTTCTGATATTTAAATAAATGAATAAATAAAAGTTTGTCCAATGAATGAAAGAAATATTAAAAAAAAAAAAAAAAAAAAAGAAAGGAAAAAAGAAAGAAAATTCACTGGATTTACAGTGTCCATGGAAGTCAGATGCACCCAATCCCATTCCATGAGCTCAAGCCAGAGCCGAATGCATTCACAAAGCTTAAAATTTCAATCAGAAAAAAATCCCTCTTTCCTTTATATTTGTGAAATTCAATGCTGGGGTAAGAATAGGTCACATTCAGAAATATGCAGCCTCCACTCTGCAGCGAGGCACAGACCATTCAATAGAGCCAGAGTAAGGTGGAATTTTTAGCCCAAACCCTACCCTGCTAGAAAGGCCCTACTTTGGGGCATTTCTCCTACCTGTGACTGCACATTGGCTCCGACTTGGGACCCCTGGTAAGAATCCCCATTCAGACTCTGCATGTTCATGAACATGTCCCCAGAATTTGGGAGGTTAAAAGAACCAGAAGAACCTGGAAAGGAAAGAGTTAGGTAGCTGAATAACAGAGAGCTGCAAATATATAACCCCCGAGACCTGAG
>NW_008583153.1:0-2284 GCF_000691845.1 Merops nubicus | reverse complement strand
ACAGAATATGGTATTTGTGGCAGAAAGGCTGAATGCTGAGTAATGTAGATCACCAGGCACCTTCTCAGAGTTTGCATCTCTGTAGGATTCCACTGATGAACCACTGCACTGACTTGGTTTTAACAAAATACCATATCCATTTATGCCCTCCCCTCCCAACTTTTGAGCACTGAAGTGTACTACTGGGTGGTTTTTAACAGGGGAAAATGTTTCACAATTTTCTTTTATGACTTAATCACATCTAATAGGTAAGCTATGTTTGTACCATTGCAATTTTTAGGCTATGAAAGACAAATTCTGTTCAAAACTTTATTGGAGTTGTATTGAGACTAAGGACACTGAAATTTGTGTCATATTTTGGATAGAATGGGCCCAGACAAAGTACCTTGATTTATATTGCTATTACTGGAAGCAGTTTTTGGCTCAGCATCTCTGGACAGCACTAACTTTAAGCATGAGAGCAATGTATGTCATTACCAATGGCTACAGCCTCAGCAGACAAATTAAAATCTGGAAAGTTAAATGACCAGGAAAAAGCAGTACACAGACAAAAATGTTTCATTTCTACTCTTTATTTCATTCTTGCATCTTTTAACAGGGAAAAAAATAAGCCTACAAATATTCAGGGTGAACTCCACCTTCATGGAAAACATTTTAAGTCAATCCCAAGATGCAGAAAAAATATAGGAGGCCAAATTCTGTGTAATAACCCCTTCCAAATGTAATAACCCCTTCCAAACACTGTACAGGCAATACAATCCATAGCTTATTATTTTGGTCTTATCCACAAACCAAAGTAACAAAATTAACAGATCACAATCTCCAAGCCAAGTCAGAAGCAAACAAAAGATGGACTGTGAGTTACACAGTACTAATAATGATCCAGACCTCTGTGAAGTTTTTGACAGCCTTGAAATCATTAATACAATGAATCTGAAAAGTTGGTTTTAGTGGGATATATTCTTGAGAGCTACGAGTGCTATACTGCTGAGTTGTGGCTTAAAGCAGATGGCTGACCACCATTAGATGTATTGCTCAGCTATGAGATGCAAGGATAAAATATTTATTATTTGCAAATATATAGTCTTGTAATTGATGTATCAAGCATGAATAACACCAGCAATGGTACCTCAGCAACATCTGCTCCATTTCATGTAACATTGGTCCTGAGGGTGGCTGCTTATCAGAACAAGATCTGGGCAGAATTGCTCCAAATTCCCTCACTCTCATTGGCAGTGTCTTGCCAATTAAATGGTCAGCTCTGACTGATGCCTCTTGTTTCACAAGTTACCACCCAAAGCAGGAGCTGCCAAAATGCTGTTTATTTTTCACTTTTATGGAACACATCAGCACGAGAGATTTAAAAAACAAACCAACCAAGCAAAACCCCAACATTTCCATGATGGTCTGAGGCAGATGGGATTCTTATTACAGTGGTGATCAGCACCTGGAGGATGGTCATTTCATTCTGTTGGCCCTTATTCTTTCAGGCTTTCATGCCACATGTCAGATAAATACCATCAGAGACAGGATTCAATTTTTCTTTCCCTGAATGATGTGGCTCATCCTCATACACCATCAAATGGTCAAATATCAATACCTCTCTCTTCTGTCGTCTGTCATTTATAAAGCATTGTTCACTCTGCAAACGGACAGGTCTCATTTATTGATGGGAAATGGGCAGTGATCATAACCAGGGAAAGGTCAAAGCAGCTCCTTGTGCTCCAAACAACACAGAGAACATAAGGAGACACCTGCAGCAGTGGACAAGTGGACAGTAGAACCAACAAAATAACAGAAAGGCAATCAGAATGATTTTTAGGCAAAGTAGAAAGAGATGATGGTGTTTTAGACAACTAGCATAACTGATTTATCTGTGTCCAACTAATTCAACTAATACTCAGCTAATACAGAGGTGAAACCCACACAGAACTGATGTTTATTTATGAAAATTAATCACTATACAGTTTCCATCTGTTACATACTTTATCTGTGAATACACTAATGCATATATACCTTATTTTCCATGGACATTGAAACAATTTTATACAAACACTGTACAGTATTTACAAGCTTTAAGGGACGTTTCATATATACAGTTATGAGTATTTGCTCCAGAAAACTATTTACAGTAATTCTACACATTCAAACTGCAAACAGAAACACAGGCTGTGACCTTCTGGTGTAGGTCCAGTGGACACTGCTAAAATTTCCAAAGCCAAAATGTTTGACTGATCTCCTTACAAACAAGCTGCAGCACAAGAATAGTGTATATTAATTTTTT
>NW_008583152.1:0-2277 GCF_000691845.1 Merops nubicus | reverse complement strand
TGCCCGGCTCGGTGCCGAGGGCCGGGTCTGCTCTCGCTTATTTACTTGTTTTCGCGGGGCAGCAGAGAAAATGACAGCTCAGAAACTGCCTGCCGGCGACCTCCCTTCCCCGTGTCCTTTGAAGCTCAGCTACCCGCCGGCTTTGAACCCCTCTGTTTATTATGTGCGGCAGAGCTTAGGCGCTTCTCGGCTGACATAAATTATAGAGCATTAGTAGAAAGAAAAGGAGGAAGATAATGCAAAATGCCCTCCCAACTAACTTTGCTAATTAAACCACCTCTGAGGCCTTCCAAACATCCCTGTGTTATGACAATGTGAATAGCACTTTCCAGTGAAACTATTAAATCGAGACTGTGCGGATAAAATTCAAATGAGACCATTATTCCCCCGTAACAGTGCCTGAGCCACCACGTCGCACCAAGCCCGAACAAGGCTTTATCCACAGCCCAGGGACGAGGGTCTCTGGCCTCCCCATCAGCCCCTGCGAATGCCCTAACAAAGGACACTCAAACTAGTTTTTCCAGTTATTAAGACTGTTAATTGCCTGAAGTAAATATCTGAGAGGACTGGCTGTTCAGAGCAAAACTTACAGAAACCCCTCCTGGCGAGTACCCTCCATGAGCTTTCCCTCACCCATACACCAAAGGGAGCAATCCTTTAGGGCACCCTGTGGGAACAGAGATCCTTCAAGCCCAGGTCACTGCTGTTACTGCCCTACCCTCACCAAGATGCCCACAGCACAGAGCAAACACATCCCAACAGGATTTTCCCCACTGGTTAGAGCACGTGGCAGCAAGTCTCCAGGCTGTGGCATTACAGCGTGTAAACCTGGAATCAATTGTCACAGCAAGAACAATACTTGTCGTGGGGGTTCACGTGCTTCCCTGATGAAGTTATGGAACGCCCTGAGGATGAGGTGGACTTTGCGAAAGCTGCTCGTCAGGGAGTGTCTTTTTATTGTCTGTAGCTAAAATAACCTTTCAGAAACCGGGAGCAGCATCCTCCCCCTCAACCCTCCAGCCACTTCTGTCCTCCGCTGAACATTGATTTTTGCAATACTCCTCAATTTTCCTGAGCTAGAAATGAACCTGAGTGTATATTTCTGTGGAGATGGTAAGAAAAGAGACAGCAGAGATGTCTGCACGTCCGTGAGGTCAGACGGGTCCAGCTTTTGGGAGTCCTTAGAAGAGGCTTCAAGCAGCAGCATCTTTGGCACTTTAAATTCAAGACACTAATGGCTGAAAAGAAACAGGCTTCACGGTTACCTTTTAAAGAGCGAAGGAGACCAAGGAAGCACCTGTGCCAAGGTGCATGCTGCCTGAAGAGACCCATGGTGGGATGACAAATGAGGAGTTATTCCCCAGGGAGGGACAGGATTCAGCTCGGGGAGGTGCAGCCGCTTCAGGAAAGTGACCCCCATGGCTCCGGCAGCCCCCCGGCTCAGGCTGGCTGGGGCTCAGCCCTGGCACCTGTAACACCCCCATGCCGTGACGCAGGCCAGCACTGGCATCGCAGAGCAAACCTGACTTCTCCCAGGTGCTTCTGGGATGACAACCTGTGTCCTACTTCCACAGATGTTTGCATTCTACAGAACAGAGAGAGCTTCTCCCTGATTCCTGTGGTCTCTGGGTGGGGTGTTCAGGAAGGGTCCCTCTCCAGTTTGCAGGAAAAAGATGCTTTTGTTGCTAACAAAACTGTTGCTGCAATTAGCTCTGGTGTTATTTCTGCAGAGTGGATCTCATCTCCACAAAGTGAAGGAGGATTGTCCAACCTATCAGTGCCACGGCTAAAATCAGAGGAGCTGAGCCTCCCCCCATGCTGCCTCCATCGCATGGGGGACCGAGATGGTGGAGCAGCCCTGTGATCCTCACCCCTCCTCTGCTCAGAGCAGTTGCTCTGCTCCTCACAGAGAAGGGGTGCCGGGGAGGAGAACGCAGCCCCCAGAGCTGCCACATCAGCCTGGTGCTGAACATCTGGGAGGCATGAGTGCAGGGTCCTTCGGTTATCCACAAGCCACCCTCCCCATGCCATGGTCATTCCTGTAGGATGTTTGCTCGGGGCTCAGATTAGAGCCCCCAGCTCTGTGCCTCAGCCCCGTCAATCTGTGTTAGGGCTCTCTTTGGGCTGGGAGGGAAGGGGCAGCTGCTGCTGGCAAGCACAGACCCCAGACCACTGAACTCACGTGGCTCACCCGGGGCCGGACAGCAGCGGTGCCCTCCAGCACCCTGGGGCGCGGCCAGCCCGTGCTGCACAGGCTGGCGGGGCAGGGCACGGCCC
>NW_008583151.1:0-16452 GCF_000691845.1 Merops nubicus | reverse complement strand
CCTGTTGAAGGGGGGGAAGCTCCCGGGGCGCTGGTGCTGTGCGAGGAGGCGGCCGGCACCCTCCGGGCTGCGCTGCGCCCCGGCTCCTTGCAACCCGCCTCCTCCTTGCCAGGCTCTGTCGAATTTCCCGTCTGGTGATGGGGCAAGGAAGTTTGGCCCGCAAGTTGGAATTGCCGAGGTTTATATCGCACTAGAACGGCACGCAGAGGGAAACAAATGCGGAGAAGAGGGTTGGAGGAAGAGAGGTTAAAACGCAGCGAGGAGCAGGCAGCGAGAACAAGGACGGATTCAGCGTGGCAGTGCGGGAATCCCAACAGAAGGGCAACGTGAGGTGCACTGGGCAGAGCTGGCTGGGCGGTGGAGGTTTTGCGGAGCCACACGACGGTGAAGCTGGGAAGGCGAAAGCTGACAGTGAGGCACACTCAAAATATATCGTCCCTGCAGAGCTCTCCTTGTTAAACACGCGCTGCAAGGCTGAGCCGCAGCTGTGACTCCAAGGCACATAACCATGCCTCCAGCACTGAGGATGAGGACTGAGATATGGGATCATAACTGTAGGCATTACTGACCACCCAAAAACTCCACCAGAATACTCGTGGGTTTGAATGCTTAAAATAATATGTAAACATACTTCAGGGCAAAGGTCCTCAAGACATGAGTGATTAAATCCAGTGTAACTGTCAGATCTCTGCATTTTGATAACAGTAAATGACCTGATTCTTGCTTCCAGGAGAAAGTCAGGGGCAATCACTGTTCTACCTTACCCCTGCAGACCACAGCCATCCTGACGTTGCTGAGGTAGGAGCAGTCATTGTGACTGTTTCTGAACAGTAGGAAAAGAACATAGGCTCTCTTTCAAAGCAAACTTTCAGCTCTCTATGATCTGACCATGGCTTTTACTAATCCAGGCAGCCAGATTTGTATCTGCTAGCAGTGGTTGAAATGCCAGTAGAGTTCTCTTTCCTCTGCTGGATAGGGACCATAGGCAAGACCTGATGAGCCTCACAAGATATGAAGACCAATATCTTGAGCAAAAACTGAGTTTAGTCCAACACTATGACCCCACAATCCAATCTTACATCTCTTAGACCAGAAGAGGAGAGTCCTTGGTGTTACTGAAAAACTTGGTTCTCTTAGAAGAACTGTTGTGGCTACCACAAACTGTATGTCATCAAGGTAAGTTTCTACAGCCCTTAACACCACATCCAGCCCTAGCTGATGGAGATTAAATACTCACAGGACAATTTTAAAGAATCAGCAGCCATGCCTTCAAGTTATTATTTTCTGACCTCTAAAAGATATTTTGCCTGAGCCACACAGACCTAATTTTGGACATCTCTTGTGGGCAGCTAATATTTTAATTGTCCTTCGACTGATTGTACATGAATGACAGCAACCAGTACATGGTGTGGGGCTGTTCCCTTTTCAAAGTCTGGTTCTGAATTGAATTCCTCCTACCATAATCTAAAGCATGACTCAAGAAGACAGCTGTGTGTGCATGCCAGCAGAGGAGCTTTTTTACTGGTTTCCACAACTGGGGCAAATCACAGGATTATAGGAAAATTCAAATTGGAAGAGATTTCAGGACATCATCTAGTCCAACCTCCTACTCAAAGCACGGTCAGCTAAGGAGCCCCATGAGCAACACAAGTTGGCCATACTTCTTCACACTGAATTTCTGCTTTTATCTAAGTTTCCTCCAAGGCATATCTTCGGTTCCTGATTTATATGCTTGTGAACAGAAAAATCTTGGCAAGGGAAGAGGGAAGAGCTCAGAGGGGGAGTCCCAGTGCACAGCCATTCACTTGACTCAAAGCACCAAGGATACGGTCCACCACCTTCCCACTGTGAGGTGACCTTCTGCTGGAGAATATTACCAAGATAACCATGCCCAGAGGTGGGACCAGACACAGGACCCGACTAGCTCAAGAACACTGTTTACCTGGAGGCTGAGAGCTAATACTTATTCTTCCTCCTTTTCTAACTGACTCAGCTGCTGGCATGAACTGCCTTGGATATGAGAACAGGCATGAAACACAATCATATCCAGAAACAGAAATGAAAGACAAGCATATTCGGAAACAGAAATGACTCAGGATTTTAAATAGCTCCTATTGAAAAACATTCCAATATTTACAGATTTAAGTACTGCTAACAATAGTGACAGGTACTGGAAACCATGTTTCTCTTGAACCTTGTTCATCCCTGAGCAACAGCCATACAGATTTCTCCAGGAGTAACGTATCTCACTCCACTCTAAGATGTCTTCTCCAAAGACTGCCTCCTCCACTTGGAAGTCTCCTCTGACACTGCCAGCGGCTGGAAATAGTCTTAGGCATGAGGCTCTTTATTGGAAAAGTTTTTCCAATAATCTAAAGGCCAAACAAAATCAGTCCCCTTGTAGCCACACCACACACCAAGTTCTCTTCACCAAGGTGGGGTAAGTGGCCATAATTGGAGTCAGACAGGAAAGAAAACACAAGGTAAGGAATTACACGAGTGTAGCCACATGAACAGTGAGTTGCTAAGAGCAGAGCAAGAGATTTAGCCTGTAAAAAGCACCCTAAATGAGGAGGTCAATGGATGTATACATTGCAACACTTTCTGCCCCTCCAGATGTGCTCATCCACACCCTACCAGCTCATGCAAATCCGTGGCAGACCAAGCACCTATGAACCACAGCAAGGCTTGCTTCTAGCTGCCAACCAGCACTAATTAAAATCTCTACCAGTCAAATCCCTCCTCAACTATAGAGGCTGTGCCAGACAGACTCCAAAGCTTTGCATGATCTGTGCTTCTTATGGTTTGGCTGCAACAGTAGGGGCTGGCTGGCTCACCTCACCAGCTAGCCCTGCAGAGACCTAAAGGGAGGCCCTGTCAATGATGGAGGCAGTAGAAGTCCTCCTTCATCTCAGCCAGTGCTGAAAGCCAACTGACCTGTAAGGGAGGGGAGCACTCTTACCATCTGGATAGTGTTGAAGCCAGAGTAAAAGACACAAGGGCTGCTGTTCAACAGTAGCACAGGGTGGCTTAGAACAACAGGGCATGCCATTGTCAGCGGGGGTGCTTTGGTCAGGGAAGGAGGTACTAGCTAGCTCAAGAAGTCCAGCTTTAAACAACCTTTTCTTTGGGGGTAGGGGTAGTGTTATTGATAGCTGGAATTAGCTAGCTGGAATTGTCTTGATCTCTGCTCTGTTTAGAAAGAAAGGTAACCCTCCATTAAGAGCATCAGTCTCTGTGGATACATCCATCAATTTAGGAGGCATAAAAACATCTTGTGAAACCTGTAAGCAATTACCTTTTAATGCATCACTCCATCATAAGGCTTTTTATTTCCTTCTTAAAATATGCAACCTCCCTCCCCACCATCCCTCTCTCCTTTATCTGCTGGAAGACCTACCTGAACTCTGGCACACTCCAGGAGCTGATGACTTTGAGGCAAAACCCTTCTTATGGTGATGAAGGTTACAATATAGCTGCCACCATATTACTAAAGAATAATCTGTAAAATGGAAGTACAGCAGCCTGGGAATATCTTGTGAATAATTAGATAAGCCTTTCCCTCCCATCGCCCTGCTCAACTAGCCCGAATAAAAGTATGCTTAGTTTTAGGTCCATGCTACAGTGCCCTTGAACGGAATGGGGTTGCAGACTTAACCCCTACTACAGCAAATCAGGAGAGTCCATTCTGAAGGTGCAAGCTGGAGCAGGAGCTTAGGGATTTGCAATACAGCTCCAGTACATCTACTTCTTCAGAGGCTAGCCCATGCCATTCCCATTCATCCCACCCAACAGCCACACTCAGCATGCAAAGTAGCTGGCTGCAGTTACATTGCTATGGCTGGGCTGGAGGACTGAGCCAGGGAAGGGGTGACCTTTCCCAGTGCTGGAAGGCAGAAGGGCAGCGTGCTGAGGGAGACATGCCCTGGTAAAACACAGCTCTGCAGGGATGCTGGGTGGTGCAGACCTGCTTCAAGGCTCATTAGCACAGGAAAGGCACTGCAGTTAGAAAGCTTTGTCTTCATGGCTTGTGTGCAGGCCCTTGATTTGGCATGGAGCAGGTTCTGTCTTCCCCACACATAAGCAAACCCTGAGCACAGCAGAGCCCTTTGCACCAATCTTGCATGAGGTGGCTTCTTCAAGCTGACATTCACATCTGCTTTGAGGCCCTCTCATGCTACTGGGGGAAGCAGCCAGCCCACAATCACTAAGCAGACGGGTAGTGGATGAAAGCAGGAGACCAGAACAAAAGATACTCCATGTACATAGGGATCCAACCCCTTCCCTGAAAACTGCTGGTCCCACTCATCGCCAAGGAGCATCATGCTGACACCCTCCTCCCCAAAGAGCTGGGAGAAGGGGGCTCTATTCTCCCATCACCCCTTCCTCTCTCAAAGCACCCAGAGCCATCTCAACTGCTCCGCAGACCCAGACCCTTCCCTGCTCTCCTGGTGCGATTTTGTTCTCACTCTCCATTCCCATTGCCAGCTGCCCCTTCTCCCCACCCGCCTGCTCCTTGCAACTGTAGCAGCGTCAGAGCTGGCTGCTGCCTGATGCTTTATTAGCCCATCTCCATGGCAACTCGCCTACAGCTTAACTCAGAGAGACCCCTATCTCTCCCCGGCCATAAATCAGCCACCAGCCTGCATCCTCAGTTAGAGACGGGGTCACTGCACATCCTGCATGCTGGGAGAAGCCTTCCTGCCATCGTGCCAGCCTCCCTGCTGGGGCTGTCCCATGCGGGCAGCAGGCACAGCAGAGCTGCTTTTTGTCCTCTCTGGCACCATGTTTGCATCCCTCAAGCAGCATCTGACAGTCACCCTAAGAAACCGTATCAAAAAACTAGTGGGTTTTCCAGTTTGCAGGCAAACTGGAGCCACCAATAAAACCCAGCAATGAGCTGGTGCTCTTCCTTCTTTGGGCAGGGACTGGCATCCTGGGCCAGCCCCCAGCAAACAGGCACAACATTGGCCTGAGGCAGAAAGGCAGCATCTCCTTCCCCCGTGGTAAGGCAGTCCTCTCCACGCCTTGTCCACAGCGAAGCCTTCAAAGCTTGCAACCAACCTAAAGTGCTGTGCCCTGGTATCCACAAACAGCTCAAGCAATCTTTCCTCTATCACAGTCCAAAGGCAAGGGTCTCCTTCATAGTATTTTCTCATCAGGACTGTCCTTTGGCCACTATCTTACCAGTAAATCTGTTATCATACATGTGGTTGGCAAGTTAAAAGTAGGTGACTGCTATGAATCTGCTGGTCCCCACAAGAGCAGACTTTCCCACACACTTTTTCCCTGTGGCACTGGGAAAGGACTGCAGGACATGTTGCACTTTTCACCCTCTCAAACACACAGCAAAAATGTGCTCTTGCTGCTGAAATTCCACCTCTAAACCTTAGCCTTAGAAAACAGAGAGAGCTTTTTCTTCCTATCCCGTGTTACGCAGTTTGTGACTCCACCCATATGTTTCAAGCACCTGATAACGCTGGGGTTAAATCCTGGCAACACAAGCACAAAGGTGACTCCCACCACCAGCAGTTTAGTCCACAGAAGCCTGGCAAAGTAAGAGAGAAAGGAAGAATCATCTTTAGAAGCTGTTAGGGCATTTCAAGGCTGTGCTGATAGGAAGAGGACAGTGATGGGCTAACACAGAGTCACCAGATGGCTCACTTGAGGTCACAGACACAATCCATGACAAAATAGGTCTAATGTCCATTAGTGGAAAAGATTTTATTTTTCCCACCTTTCCACATTCCCTGAGAGGTACTAATCTACATATATAATTCCGAGGATGCTTGGGGCATGACGTAGTGTTTCTGTACAAGATCACATAAACCTTGCTGCTTCAGATAAGGGCTGTAGCATATCTGGGCTTTTACCCATAGCTTACACATGCTGAAGGAAATCCAGCAGTGGGCACTGTGATAGCTACAGTTCTTAATTTTACCCAGATGTCCAGCATGTAAACGCACACAACTCAAAGAGCTAAAAACCCCATCTTGCAGGACACTGCAGAGCTCAAGCAGCAGATCCTGGTAAAGTAAAGGCCTGGAGGCTTGTTTCTATGATAAAACATGTCCATCCAAATCTTCAGAAACCAGATCCATCTACATGGAGAGGTACCAGAACTCTTTTAGCAGGGATAGCTGTCTTGAATTTCAAAAACTGTATGCTGGCAGTGGAACAAATTCATAAAAGCTAATGGGCCTGAAAGAGACTGTGTTTGTCCTGCAGTCCCTTGGCAAGAGCAAAAATGAACCTGGACAGAAGGACCCGTCCACATACTCTTTCTTTTCTCTTCTGCAGTTACAATAGCAACATCAGTTCAAAAATCCCCCTGTGGAGTCATAAGATTTTAGATGCCTCAGCATTTCTATTTCTAACACTGCGCATGCTTGTCAAGTCCAAATATGCCTAAGCAATTTAGGTACCTAATGCTCATCTAAATGAAGTGCTTAGGCAAGCTGGCTTTAAAAGTCCTGCTTCTCTGCTTTTCTGTCCAGGGTCCTTCTGAGTTTGTCTCTGCACCCATAAAGCTGCAAACTCCTTTTTTGTTTCAAAAGGAAGTGGAGAGTAGTATGAAGCCAATATCTGGAACTTGAAATGGAGCCAAATATGAGAAGGTTCACACTAAAAATTGCAGGAGTTGACCACACTAGCTGAAATGTTTGGAAAATGCCCTATGTTCACAGTACATGGAATATGTTATTGCAGGTCTCCCCTCCTCTCAAAATAACTTCCTCTACTTTCTTTGTCAACTCAAAGACGACCCTGGTCTCATCACAGCTTGATAAACTGAGCTCAGTTTACAGTTGCATACCAAACAACAGTGAGCATCCTGGTTGCTCAGCTTCAGGTGCAAAGGCCATTAGGAGAACAAATCCCAGGGGAAGTATGAACTCTGGTGCACTCGGGAACCTACCACATCTGGAGACTGACTCTACTTTCATTGAAACAGCAATTTTAGCCTCCTTTCTGTCAAGCAGGGTAGTTAGCCAAGCAATATGGTTGTAGATAGAGACTGACAGCAGGAAAGCAGAGGTTTCCTAAAGACTTCAGCTGAACCTGCTACTTTAAGAGCTCTAAATGTCACCACATTGCCTGTGCAATGGTCCCTGAAAGGATTAATACCTTGTCATGTTTGGTAAACTTTACAAGGACCACAGGAAGCTGAGGAAAGTCCACCTGCCTAACACTGAGTGAATCTCATCAGCTCTGATTAGCTGAACCAAACCAGCAGAGACCCAGGTAAGAAGAGCTCTTCAGGATATTAAGGTGAGTGGTGGCTGTGAGAGACAGGACACTTCAAGTGCTGGCTCCTAGGTGGGAAGCTGAGGCTAAGCCAGCAACTCAGTAGTTAATGAAAGGAAGAACTGCTCAAAACTGGCTCATGTGTTAGCCTTGTCCTGGGATGTGATAAAGCACAAAAAAAGGAGAAGTTCCCAGCCCAAGGGCTGTCTCCCTGTCACTCGCAACGCTTCTCATGCATACAGCCTCTGCACAGCTGGTGCCAGGGGTGGCAGCTTGCTGGAGGACTGGCTTATCCAGCAGTCCAGGTCCCATCCATCCCACGTTCACTGGGACTGATGGCGACCCCCACTCTCAGAAATACCTTCAGACACATGCATTGGAAATCACTATACCAGTTACCTGCCAAAACTGGGTCAGCATTGAGGCAGACAGATGTTAGGCTACAGGTCCCAAGGCAGGCAGCTGGGACTCCTTCCTGGCACCGTGCTTTGGAGAACCCACTGCAGTTGTGACTACAAACGTACCACCAATGTCGATGCTCTTCCAGGGCTTATCTGCTTCAGGAAGGTTTTTTAGAGTAAACAGATCAGAGACAAGCAGCAAGAAGAGATGTGCATTTGATGCTAGGAAGACACGTGGCAGAGCAAAGCAGCTATGCACGGGAAGAGGGAACCAGAGGGCAGAGAGACAGGCAGATGTTCTGCTGCTGCTATCAGCTGTTTGTCAGTGGGACATGGAGCCTCTGGAAATGCAGTCAGCCTTGGACAAGCAGGAAAACACAGGCCCAGAGAATCAAAGGACACTCAAAATGAGAAAAGAGATACTGTAACTGCCCCCAAACCAGCAAATACTCATAACGGGCCAAGTTACATGACCCAGAATAACCCTACACAGAAAGAAGTCCTGAGCCTGGTTGGACTGTGATGAGCATCACTGCTTCTGCTCAGTCTCATATCCCAAAGCACACCAACCTTCAACAGTGAGAAATTTCAAACAGCAGCTTTTCCTAAGTCTTCTCCCCCAACACCAGCAGTCATAACAAGACAGTGCTACAACAGCTTGGTCAAATACTTATTAACAATTCGAGTTAGTTCATCCCTTCTTACACCTCCCTAGTCCCAGGTCCTGGGCTATTCAGGTGACTCTGAGGCAGCAGCCAGTCTGAGACAGGATCCTGACTCTGAGTAATCCCTAGTGCTGATCCGTGTCACCTGCAGGGCCCCAGATGTTACAGGGCACAAGATGCAGCATCTGAGCAACAAACTTTGCAGGATTTACAAAGGCAAGCTTTACTTTATTCCATATTATAGGAGGGGAAAGGATAATAATTATCAGGATCCATTCTGCTTTTCCCAGTCCAGCCAGCTCCACCATTAGGGAGAAGAGGTACTCCTGTCTGGGAGCCACTACACACACCACCCTTTGATTTGTAATTAGTAGAATAAGAATGCTCAGTCAGCTGGGAAATGTGCCTGAATAAATGGCATCTTCAAGTGCTTCCTAATCTGAGGAAGGTGGCCTCTCACTTCACTGCTTATGGGCTGCAGTGGGGAGCACCAAATTTCTGCTGTGGACCCTCATGTATCTAGAAACAGTTCTTTAGTTAATTCTCTCCAGGATCCATGTCAGCAGCCCCAACTGGTCACCTGGGAGAACCTGCTAGGTCCTGCCAAGAGTTTGTGTGAGTAATTAAACTACCTCAGTCTCACAGCACTTGCTCCCTCCTCGAGGCATCATGAGCATATAGTGTTTAAGGGATGATCCAGGCAGAAAGGACTCTTCGGTCAAGCAATATGGGAGCTACTGAAAGCCCAGAGACAGGTTCAGGTACAGCTGCAGTGCTATTTCCAGGGACAGGACTTTAGAAGTGAAAGAAGAGAGGTTAAGGGTCAAGACAGAAGCTGCACAGCACTTGGCAGACCACACACTGGAATATTAACTAAAATAACCCTCTGCCTCATCTTTTTTAAATTCAGATGCACAGGGGAATCCATCAAGGTAATTTATGGTGTGTAGCTGCTGATATGCCGATCAAAGGAAGCCCAGAGTAACAAGTGTGTTAAAAGAAACCTTATTGATCATTATCTCCACAAACACAGGCTTAATTCCTTCAATCCCAGTTAATCAGGCTACTTTGTTACATTTCTTATACAAAAGGGTAAGTGATCAGTGGGAAGCGTTAGGCATTAGATATGCAACCCGCAGACAGCTTCCCTTGTCTGAAAGGAGGCTGTGGAGGTAGCAGTTACTAAGGCACATGTTCTGGAGCGAATCTGAAAGGTCCCCAGCCAGAGGTTTTCCATAGGATGTTTTTTTCTTTCATAAGTGCAAATTTCTCAACATATAAACCACAAAGACTGATGAAAACCTGCCAATTTGCAGATGCAGAGATGATAATGAGGAAAGCACAAATAAAAGAAACAAAAGAGCCTTGTTAAATTCCAGAAGCCCACATTCAGCTCCCACAGAAGGAGCAGGCTCACACCTTATGCCAGGAGCAGTAGAGCAGACCTTGCTCTGTGGATTGCAGATCTGGAGCCATCCAAGGTGCCAGGAGCTGCGGCAGAGAAGCACCACTACAGCAGCTTCCCCTTCCACGTGCTGTTCAACAGCACAAGCAGAGGCCTCTTCATCTAGGTCTAATATGTTTTTGTTTTTCACTTGAAAAGAAAGCCACTCTGGCTAGATTGGTAGGGACCTTTTCACATGGATTGATGTGCTATTGCATTACTGTAAACTGTCACAGCAGGGTAAACTGAGAAATGTTGAGAGGATAGGAGGTAATGCACAGATGAGGAGTAGACCTGGTTATTAAATATAATAATTACTGATCTGGAAGAGGGAATAAGCAGCACATTAATTAAGTTTGAAGCGGATCTGAAACAGAGGAGCTGCCAATAACAAAATTGAAAAAAGCGTATAAAAAAGGAGGGAAAAGAATCTGGTGCGAAGAAAGCAGAACCCACCAGCAAAGGAAAACACACTAAAGAGAGGCTGGGGCCGGAGGAGGAGGTTCAAGCCTACCTCAGCCCAATACCCCCATAAGTCCCTTGCTTATCTCTACCTTCTTCCAGGAAGCCAAAGCAAGCCCCCGGCAGAAATGGCTTTGACACGCCACTGCAGGAAGACAAGTCCTCCCAAGTTTTTACTTCAGCACTATTAGGAGGGATTGATAGCAGCTTTGTCCCTAGATAAAATGGGAAATTTTTTCTCACTTTTAGCAAAGGGTGATTTTGGGAACCTGCAGAGATTCATCCAAATTCAGGTCTCTTGCTGCAGGGCATGGCAATAAAGCACAGCATCACAGCCTTGCACACAGACCAATGCCAGATACCTGCAAAACTTCATCCCTTCCTAAGAATGAAAATGTGGGGCTTTGGTGTGTTTTTTTGTTTGTTTGTTTGTTTGTTTTGTTTTGTTTATTTGTTTTGTTGGTCTTTTTTTTTTTTTTTTGTCTGGATTTCTTTGAAAAGTTCAAAAGCTACAACAAGCTTTTAGTGAAGCAGTCTTCAGATCCCAAGGAAGCCAGGGAGTGGCACGCTGCAGAAAAGCTTTTGCTGAGCAGCAGGATAACTGAATGAAGTCGCAACCTCTCTAGGACAGAGGTATACTCAGAGATCCCAAATGACTGCCCTCAGAGAGGCACAAACACACGTTCCTGTATCAAGTCACAAAATAAAAGGTCAGTGTTGATAGTGGCAGAATTTCCAGCTTTGCTATTGCTGTCTTAAAGCTGCTACACATTACGGATGTCTTTAATGAAGATTACTTGGTTGAAGATTATATCTGCGTCCCAAAGGTGGCGTTTCAGCTGGCCTGCTGTGGAACTGCTAACAGAATGACATCACCACTAATTCATCAGCCTCTGTTCTGGGCATTTCTCAAATCCCCTGAATTCAAAGCACAGCAATTAGTCACATATTTCACCAGGAATTGCCACCTTCCTTTCTTCTTGCATTCCTGTCCCATTTCTTGTTCACACACATGCTCTGTAGCTGTGTTGCTGAGCCAATACAAGCATCTACCCATAAGGAAAATGATCACATGGTATTACTTGAAGTCCCTATTTGGCTTGCTCATCATCATCCCTCACAGAGTGTTGGCCAATATCAGTATTAACAGAAGCAGAAAGGCAAAGGACAAAGAAACATATTTCCCATACTGCTGCAGAGAGCTGGACTCCACTCAGCCCCTAAACAAACTTTCTGAATGCCCTTCAAAAAGCAAGGACAATAAGCACATACTGAACATGCACAGTAGGAATTCCAAATCAAAAGGGACAAGAGGGAGTTCAGTGGCTGACAGCTCTACCTGTCAAGCCAGGAATGTTGGGACTGGCTGGGGAGGTAGGAACAACTGAGACAAGGTGTCCTGGTTTTGGCTGGGACAGCATTAATTTTCTTCCTAGTAGCTGCTACAGTGGTACAGATTTGGATTTAGTACGAGAGGAATGTTGATAACACACAGATATTTTAGTTTCTGCTAAGTAGTACTTATCCTGAGTTAAGGATTTTTCAGTTTCCCATGCTCCACCAGTGAGGAGGTGCACAAGAAGCTGGGAGGGAGCATGGCTAGGACAGCTGACCCAAAGTAGCCAAAGGGATATTCCATATCACAGAATGCCATGCTCAGGATACACACTGTGAGGGGCTGGCCAGGAGGTGCCCACCACAGCTCGGGGGATTTTGCTGGGCATCAGTTAGTAGGAAGTGAGCAATTGTATTGTGAACCCCTTATCTTTTCACATCCTATTATTATTTTTCCTTTGTTTTCTGTCCTATTATACTGTCTTTACACCAACTCACAAATTTCACTTTTTTTTTTTCCTCCAATTCTCTCCCCCACCCCACTGGAGAGGGGCATGAGTGAGCCACTGTGTGGGGCTTAATTGCCCACTGGAGTTAAATCACAACACAAGGCCACACTGATCAAAGTCGAGGCTGAAAACTTAGGACCCCGGACCATAAACAGCAGCCAAAGCACGTGGGAAGGGCACCAAGGTCCATAAACACTGCTAAGGCCACAAGTGTCTGCTGCCAACAGTCTGTGAAGCCTCTCTGGAAATGATACCTGCAAGGTTGTAGGGTCAAGCACTCAAACCAGGAGCATCCCTGATACCCTTACATACAGATAAAAGAGCAGCAAATTATAATCCTGTTACTTCACTACAGGACTTCCAGCACTTCCAGCCAGCCAAATGCACCTATCCCAGACTGAATTAGCACAATGAAGTAGCAGCAGTTCCTGTTTACAGGGAGCTGCTATTTGTGGCAGATAATGAGGGACAAATTGCAGATAGCCATAAAACTCCAGAAAGATAGAGCATGCTCCTCTTGTCAGGGCACACTGTGGGAAACAGTGCTGACTCTGGCTCTTACAGAGCACCAACAGAACCACTCAAACCCAAGTTCCCACAGGGAGCCCATTACTTTGGTTCCCAGAGATACAAAAGATCTCCTGGGTCTGCCTTATACATGTGCCAGGCACCCACTACAGTTACTCAGGAGCAGCTCTTGCACAGAGCCCTGTGGGGTTAAGTATTCCAAAATCATCCTAGGCATCTTCAGCTTGATGGCCAAAAGCATTCACTCCTTTTCTGCTTTAAGCTCTGCATGTCAATTCTCACAAATTTAAAGAAAGGATAAAAATAACCTGTCTTTCAGTAGTGGTGGTGTGAAATTGCTTTACACATGGTAATGAATTTAGTCTGGTACAATGGTGATGAGTACTACTGTGCAGCAAAGAAGCAGATCCTACAATAAGCACAAGAAAAAACTGGAGAGTCACACTGAATGCAAGCACTGGTTGTCCTCTGCACTCCATGAGGCAGAGATGCTTCAGAGAAGATCCATGGGGGGAAGGTAACTGGGCTGTATTATGGCATGGGGCGGGGTAAGGTCAAAGAGGCAGATCCAGGTTTCATCTCCCAGCTCCTGAACATCAGGCTTCATTGCCTGAGTATTTCAGTAAGGTCAGCATAGGTAGTACAGAGAAGCTTGTTAAGCTTGTTAAGAGAAGCAGAAGGTTAAAAATAAAGCTAAGAAAAAAAAAAATTAAAAAAAAGGCAAAATAAGAAACCAACCAAGAGGAAAAGTTTGGCCAAACAGACTAACAACATCAAGATATAGAATACCTGGTTTGCAAAAAAGCTTGGCTGCTTACAGTGAAACCTGATTTCTTGAAAAGGCTGATCTTAGAGCCAGTATTTCATTTACTCTAAAAAACATACCTATAAAAGAAAGGATATATAGAGTGTAGAGGTCAGGAGAAAGGGAGGTTGGGCAAACAGAAAGGTTTGTGTCTTTTGGTGTGAGAGCACACATGAAATAAAGGCTATCAGAGTGACTCCAGGCATCCTAAAAGCCATGCCAAGTACACTTGGCAAGCACTGCTAACCCCTCCTAGGACTGCAACACCCATGGGGTCTCACCACTGACTCTGGAGAGTAATTTCCAACCTTTGCCTGGCTTGTATTTTGCTGCTGTGGCTTGAGCCCCACAGATCAGTAGCCAGCTGTCCTTGGCTCAAGCCCACTGCAAACACATCTGGAACAGCTGTGGATGGCAAACTGTTGTTGGGCAGGCCTGTGCTCTGGACATGGTATTTCTGTGCCTGTGAATGAACCACTTCAACAGCCTAGGCTGGTCCACTTGCAACTCTAGATTTCTCCAGTGAATTTAGTCTTTCCCACCCGAGCCTCCTGCAGACAGACAGACTTCCTTCTATCCCAGCCATTTGTCAGACATTTTGATGCAAGCTAAAGCTCTTCAAGTCCCAGCTTCAGAGGACCTTACCCATAACTCCACTTTTATACTTTCCCAGTATATTGTCTCCTATATAAAGACTATCACATGGAAACTAATAGCAGCCTTGGCCTTATTCACATTTATGAAGTGGCAGCATGACCTAGAGGTGTCTCCAGCAAAAGCTCTTTGCCTCCATTTTACCTGCTATACATTAACATACGGGAACTCAAGAACATACACAGGATGCTGGTTAACCCATTTAGAAACAGGATTATCTGAGGCCTCTTTCCTGCCTCACATGAAAGGACTTACAACTGATCTCCTGTGCCCCTTCCCAAGCTTCCACACCAAAGCTCAGATTACTTTTGGGGCCAGTTTTAATTTTGTCTTGACTCCATCTCCAAAGCACTTCCATGGGGCGTGGCACTCAAGCAGGTAGTCAGCTCTCCTGTTGCTTTTGGGGCATGCAGGCAAGGCCATAGGTAAGGGTGCTCCAACTCCCTCCAAGGCACAATGGAGACAAGGAGCCACTGTCAAGAACCCAACAGAACTCACTGCATATTATCTGCACGAGGCTTTAGCAGCAGCCCTGCTAGTAAGATCCAGAGTTACAAGGATGTGATGCTGGAAGCTTTTTCATTTTAAAATGTGTTCTGCTGCATTTTCTACTTCTTTGAAAAAACAACTTTGATTTCAAAAATGTAAAATGAAACTTTTGAGAAACTGCATTTTTCTTCAAGATCTTACATTTTCACTTTAAGCTCTGTACCAGGCAAAGCAGCACTAAGAAAGATGAATTTTTCAGAGGAAACAGAAGAACTTTCAGTTCTTTTCTTCTTTTCATCCTTCTATCTTCACCTGAGCAACAAAGAAGTCAGAATATTTGAGCAAGAAGCTACTGTCTCAGTCCCTTTTTTCACTCCCATTTTACCAGCTAGGAAAGTGATGAAGTTTCCATCACTTTGAGGAAGGTGGAAGGGACTGATAAGTCTTCCCACTAGAAAATAAAAAATTAAGCCAGAACAAAAAGGCTTTGTCAGGTGAAAATGGATGACAAAATTCAAAGAAAGAGGAAGCTATTTCTCACCAAGAAACCACCCATTTGAACCATCTGCAACTCTTGTTCTAAGACATTGCTCTAAAAAAAAAAAAAAAACAAAAAAAAAACCCCAACCCAACCAAAACATCCAACACCAAACCCAAAAATGACAGGGTTTAGTACTTTCTGCTAAAGGTTTGTTTTTTTTTTTTAACCTAGGCTGATAATACCAACTACTTTGCAAATCAAAGCCCTGTGATGACACAGTAAAGAGAAATGGTAAAGCTGCCTTCACTCTGTCACAGATAAACCTCAGAGCCAGGCAGTACTGTGCACTGACTGCTGCAATGCAAGACCAGACCCTGGGGCTGCCCACGAAGGCAGAGCCAAGGAACACTACCACAGGCTGCAAGAGGTGTTTTACAGTGGGTTTAAACACCTATGAGAGGTATTTAGGTATTGGGAAATTATAGCCTGCATGAGAACAGCTACACATTTTCCTAAAATTGTGGGAAGGAAAGGCACACCTAGGGTGGCACTGGGCTGTGCAGATCAGGGTATCTTTCCAAAAGGCACTGTTGTCCTTTGGCAATGAGTAGCACCAGAATACCCTGCTTCAGGAGACCTAGAAAGAGACATCCATAAAAAGGAGGTTACTGAGGGATTCCCTCAGCTATTGACGCACCGAGGTACTTGGCGAGAGACGCTCACTCAGAAACTGCAGAGATACAGATGCTGTGCAAGCTCCCTCTGGGGCTTTTAAGAAGTGTCTGACTCAAATGGAAATCAATGTGAGGCTGGAGTCAACAGCTCTGGAGAGAAAATGCTCCATCCAGAGCCAAGCTCAGGACCGCCTCTTTGTGCTATCCTGCAGCCAAGAGGCAGTGCCCTAGGGCCTTGCTAGCTTGTGGTGAGGGAGCAGCACGTCAAGGGGAAGCCAGGGGTTTGCCCCATGTTTCCAAGAGCATCTCTTCACCACAGTGCTCAGTTTCCTCCCTCGCTTACCTCCTTCCTCCACTTTCTCTGTTTCCTCAGGCTCTACCCACAGCCCTGGCTGGTCACACTCCCATCCCTGTGCCTTGGTTCTGGGACAGCCTATGGCCGGCAAGCCACAGCAGTGCAGCAGACCCCCTCCTGGGCATCACTGCCCACACTGACCAGGGCTGGGCAGTTTGTTTTGTCAAAGCCAACAGGTTCTCCCCAATTCCCAGCCAGGGCTGGGAGGGCAATGACGTGCGGCGCAGGGAAGGCTCCCTGCCCAGGGCTGTACAGCTGTGGCTGATGCTCCTGAAGGCCCAGGCCAGCTGCAGTCCCGCGGGGCAATGACACTGCCGTGAGGCCGCCTCCCAGCACGGGCCAGGCACGCTCTTGCTCCAGCTGAGGCCCTCTGCTCCCCGTGCCCGCACGGCAGCAGAACCCGCC
>NW_008583150.1:0-338 GCF_000691845.1 Merops nubicus | reverse complement strand
AGCTGACTAACAGCAAAGTAGCCATGATAGCCTTTGGCACTACGTACTAGAAAAGTGTAGTCCCCAATCTTTCTGTCCATAAAATACTTAATAAAAGATAACTTCATGGCAAAAATGTAGTTTGGAATCTGTGTTGCAGTCTCCTGCATATGTTCCATGTGATAGATAATACAGCCTGGACCTTCCCCTGGATATTTGATCATGGGCATGAGACTGGTGCTGGTTTACTTTACAGACCTGTGCATAGCATTTCCAGATTTTTACATTCATGAGTTTTTCTACACAGACATTACATTTTTCACAGAAAATGAAACAATTTTTTAATTATTTTTTTTTTT
>NW_008583149.1:0-2753 GCF_000691845.1 Merops nubicus | reverse complement strand
CCCCCACTTTTAGAAAACGATGTCTTCTGCGGAGGGAGAATGCTCAAATGCAGCAAAAAGAGTTTTATGAGCTTTGCTTCAATACTTGTTGTGTAACATCCCTATGGGATTTCATTATTTATGATTTTATCTAACTACAGTCTATGCCTAATAGCTCGGAGGTGCTGTTGATTAATTTTTTCCAGCTCTTTGATGTACCGGCAATAACTTGTCCACGTTGCCCTGTGTCAGTAAAGTGGAAATTGCCAGGGCACAGGCAAGGTGTGGTGTCATGAGGTGGCCACAGCCGGAATAACTGCCCGTGTCCACAGCAGGTTCCCCCTCCCCTCCCCTGGCTGTGCTCTCCCCGCCTGCGTTGGCTGATGCCACGGTAATGAGGCAACTCATTAAAATAGGAAAAAATAAACACAACTGAAAAATGTTGGGTTTTTTTCTGGGTTAGCGAGTTGAACTCACTCTCCATGTGACCAGGTACGTACTGGAGCCAGCACAGAGGACGAAGGGAGTGATCAGGCAGCAAGGAGCAGTGGGAGGAGAAAGAGGAGGGAGAAGGGCAAGTGGGGGCAGGCTGTAAGATCATCTTTTGACACCACACCCTACGTATGGACACTGTCAGTCTAATTCCTACCGTACTGGTTCTGTCCTCGATGTTGTAATCTGTTTCTGTGAATCTCTTCAATGAGGTAGTGATTTATTGGTTAGTGGGGTGGGATCGGACAACCTCCAGCAGCAGGCACGCAACCCATTACCATGCTGAGCTCCGTCCTGTTGCCTGCAATGTAAAAGCATGGAATTTTTTCTCCAGGAAATGAATCTTTTTCAACGTGATTATAAGATTATATGACTAGGCTATCGAGTGATGTAAACCTGCCTGTTTCCAAAAGCTTCGGTGTAGTTACACCACTTAAAAAAGGATTTGCTTCAAAATTTTTAGCTGTCCCAGCACATTAGTGGCTGATTAACTGGAGGTCTTCCTGAAAAGAGTGCATTTATCAGCATAAATGGACCTTTTTGTTCCCTTACGTAGAGGTTTTCAGTCTGCCCAAGTTTGCCAGTTAAAAAAATTTATTATTTCTTGTCATCACTTCTCTTATAGTCATCACCTCCCTGGTATTAGTCCAATTCTGTGGATTTGTCAATCACCACCACAAAGAAACCTGGAGCCAAAGTAAACCTGGCATGACTTGATTTCTGTATTACAAATATACTGGCACAAATGTTGTCCACAAAATCTCCCGTTTCAGCAAAGTGCTTGAAATCTCATTGACTTCAATTAGTAAGTTAAGCAAGTGCTTAAATGGAGTGTTTGAACCAGGGCCTGAAGACTGTACCTTGGCCAACTGGACTTGTCATCTTTTTTTTTTTAATAGTTATGCAGCTTTTAGAGGAATTTCCACATTTCAATTCAGTCAAGACATCAAAATTGTGGGTGAGATCAAGGAGAACTGAAAGCAGATCCTATGTTGTCTTCCATCATCTTTCATTTACAATCTGCTTGTAGTAGGTTAAGCATTAAGGATTCAAGGACAGTGAATGAAATAGTGAGATGGTCTTCTAGGATACTTCCTTCTTACTAAAGTTATGGGGTGAAATCTCGGAGAAAAAAAAAAGTCTTAGGCAAAATGACACAAGGAAGGGAATTACTGATATACAAGGTAAGGAAAAACTGTGGGCCACTACAGATAGGCTTTACTTCATGGTAGCTGCTGGTGTCTGGTAATTTTATACTACACACTACTCCTGTTCTCCCTGTATGCAATTACATAGGCATATCAGTGTAATGCATGGTTATTACAAAATAACCACAACACGCCGGGAAGAACATTTTATGCTTCTTAGTTGACAAGGATCATTTGGTCTTAATCAGATTTTTTTTTTTTTTCTTTTTCTTCTTAAGGAACATCTTCTATTTTAAGATTTACCCCATTTAGCCACGGGGAATGGAATCAATGTTAATTTGACCTCTGGTAAATACATTTTTTTCCATTATTCTCTCTGCTGATCAAAGAGCTCTGGGGCAGTTCCCTGAGAGGCAGGCATACCTTGTCGCTGGAGCAGGGAGGCAGAGCAGTGGCATGCAAATGCTCCCCCACCTCTCTCCTGTTGGGAAAGCCGCTTCCAGCCCGGCCGCTTCTGCAGCTGGCTGCTCACTCTCAGCCTCGGACCCACGTGCTTCCCTCGCCCAAACCTGTCTCTCCTGGGCACGCTTGTGCTTCCCCACCGGGAGGTTCTGCTGCCGTGGGAGGCAGAGCCACTGGGCACCGTCCCTTTTCCCACCAGGTCTGGGCGCCTTGCTCAGCGCTGGGGGGAAATCACGGGGAGCTCTGCCTGCACGGTGGCTCCTCTCCGCCATGCAGCTGCTGAACAAGAGCGTGCCTTTGTTGTCAACAGGCCCGTGTGAGGCAGGGACTGCTGTCTTACACAGGCCTCATTCCTGCAGGTGACCAGGAGGTGGGTGCTCAGCGTGCCCGGTGTCAGCTGGAGCACCCAAAGAGCCAGGCTGGAGGAGTAGCAGCCTGGCCCTGGCGTGAGACAAGGTGGGCGATGGCAGCATGGCCATCAGCGGGCTGATGTCCTCCTGGGGAAAACCCACCTATTCCCAGCCGGCATCAGGAGACTACCGGCTTTAGGCAGGAGCGTCAAGGACTGAAATCTCGCAGCCGGCGCCTCGGGGCACGGCTGTGCTGAGCAATCGAGCGGGGCGAGGAGCCCCACACCGCTCCTGCGCCTCCCCACCGGGTCTGCCCCGCTGC
>NW_008583148.1:0-2918 GCF_000691845.1 Merops nubicus | reverse complement strand
CTCCTGCCACACACACCAGCAGAGCAGCCCAGGGCAGGGCCTCAGGCCTCCGCCTTCCTTCCATTCCAAGGCACAACTGCGTTCCTTCTGACTGAGCTGGACCAGAGCCCCACAGCTTCCACCAAACAGCAATGTCTGCTCCAGTGCAGAGGAGCAGGTGGATCTCACAGGCAAAGCCCATGAGCCAGCTGTCCCCATCCCAGTCCCCGTTGGTGGGGCTCCCACCATCCCACCGGTCCCTCTCACTGCCTGGGATGGCTCCTGCATGCAGAGGGGGCAGTTGGTGCTTTCAAAAGGGGGGTGGGGATGGATTTCAGATGTTCCTCAAAAACTTCTGAGCCATCTTCTACGTTCAAAGCAGTTCTACAAGATCTAGTTCTGTTTGGAAGAGACCTTCAAGATCATTGAGTCCAACCATCCCCCAGCACTGCCAGGTCCCCACTGCCCCGTGTCCCTCACCCCACATCTCCACGGCTTGGAAACCACTCCAGGGGTGGGGACTCCACCACTGCCCTGGGCCAGCTCTGGACAACCCTTGCAGGAACAGCATTTTTCCTAATTCCCACACACTTTGCAACACCGTGATCTTCCCCCACATATGGGACGATAAACATTCGGCACTGACAAAGAGAGATGCAAAGAAATCACATCAGGCTTCAACCCCAGCCCAGGGAGTCCATACTGAGACTGGAGGAGGTTCAGCCCATGGACACACACAGATGCACCTCTGCAGGATGGGCTGGGGATCACAGACACTGCACAAACCAGGAGCCTGCTCTGCTTTCGAGGGCAGAGCTGTGGGGTGGCATTGAGGGCAAAGGGTCCTCGGTGCAAATACGTCGTTTCTGGGAACCTTCTTTTCTGCGTTACCCAAGCGCTGCCATAATGGCCCAAACCTTTACCGTGTGTAACAGCGTGTGCAGGACTTGCCACCTTAGAAACGCAGCGTGTGAGAGACCAAGGTGTGAAGTGATGCCACATTCCTCTTAAAAATTATACCAAATTCAGGAAGACTTTGACAACTCTCAGCCTAGAAAGGTTTCCCTAACTATTGCCATCCTGTGACTTTGTACCTGTTAAATCCAATTACTGAAGACTGTTAGAAACCTCATACAAAAAAAAAAAAAAAAGACCCTACAACAAGAAAAATAAACAGCCGTGTGATTTCCAGTGCAAGGTCAGGGAATCACGTTACCGCGGTGCTTAAATTATCCAACAGCTTTCAGAAGGTTTTTCTGATATTTTTACCCCCTGTAAAGGTTTCAGAGGGTGCCCTGAGGCTGTGTTGCTGCCGGAGGGTGCTGAGCACCGGCCCCACGCACCACTGCCCTGATCTGCCCCATGCCCGGGGACAGCCATGCTTTGACCCAGCCTCAGCCAAGAGTCACAACTTCCTCTGCAAATTAATTTTGTCAAGCTGCGCTTCATTTCCAGCCCCTGTAGCTAACCCTGCTAGGCACTCGATGCCGCGCTCAGCCCAACCTGCAGCAGGAGAGGCTGCAGGCAGCCCGGGGCAGCAGCCCTTGGAGAGGTGGTTCCAAAGGCATTCGTGGCAGAAGGAAAAACTACTGATAAGCAACTGTAAGACTGGCAACTCTTCACCGTTTGTAAGTGTGCTTAGCCACTCAGCGACAGGGTACTTTCAGCCCTGTTTTCACAAGTGCCTGCGCACACACTGCTGCGGGAGGCAGATCTCCATCCCCTGTCCCAGGACATCCCCCTGCGTGGCCGGTCCTCCGGCGGGGGTGACACAGGGCCGGCTGTCCTCCAGCAGCTCCAGCAGGGGCCGCGAGTGGGAGTCACCCACCGGCTCACGCTGCGCACACAAGGCACGGGTGACATGGGCTTCCCCTGGAACAGGCTCTTCCTCCGACACTTCAGTCTTTGCATCCAGTCACAAAAACAAGTGTCCCAGCACAGGCTGACGTGGAAATCGCTGCCTTCGAGCGGAGTCACTCCTCTTGGATGAGGCGGATTCCCAGCTCCCAGCCACCATGACTGCCAAGGCTTTGCTTGAATCTACCCGAGCCTGTGTGTTTAACAACACACAACTGAACAAAATTTAGGCTCCGTTATTTTAAACAACGGTTTACTATTCATACACTGGAGTTTTAGAAGGTCTTGGGTACTTCTGGTTACTGAAAATGCACAATTACTTTGCAGTATCTTGCCAATTTGATTTTACATAATGTGATATTCAGGATAACACTTAACTTCTGATCTGTCAACAGGTGAAAACACCACCACTGCCACACGCTGTGCATTTTTTAAGAGAACGTTTGGAAGGAAATTTGAGTCTTTAAATAAAATAGATAATCACGTGCCTAAATTTGCCTAGCTGTCTAATTAATTTCTTCACACCAAGAGAAAGTAAAGCCTGTAAGAATTACTGTCTTAAATCTGCCGGCTCTGGTGTGACAACAGCTCTCTGGACACCAGGGCTCGAGTGTCTTCAGCTCTTTTTTTAAAAACAGAGAACAATATCCAAATTCCCTATAGAAATGACACATAAGCTTTTCCTCTGCTTTCCGGATGTAGTTTATTTATGGTAACTGACCAGATATGATACTTTGGTCAATTTTATACCACTGTTAAAAAACAAACAAACAAACAAACAAACACACACCACTTTATTTTGTTTTCATTTTCTGCAGGGCCCTGTGAAAAGAGAAATAATTTTCTCAAAACCAATTGAATTTTTATAAAAAAGAACGTAATTCCTTTCGCCAAGTAACACTGTAATTAAGTCATAGTTGGTGTAGTTAGGTTTTTTGAGGCAGAACCCCGGCTGTTGACGCTGTTTAATTGTTGATCTCTCTTCCTCCGTGGCGGACGCGCCGGTTTCAGCTCCTCACGCCGGGACCGTCCGCCCCTCGGTGGTTTTTCATCCCTCCATCCCGCCCGCGGGCCCCCCGGCG
>NW_008583147.1:356-4369 GCF_000691845.1 Merops nubicus | reverse complement strand
GCTGTTTAGCCTGGAGAAAAGAAGACTCCGGGGAGACTTTTCCATTCTCTACAACTACCTGAAAAGAGGCTGTAGTGAGATGGGGCTCCATCTGTTCTCCCATGGAGCAAGTGACAGGACAAGAGGAAACAGCCTTGAGTTGTGCCAGGGGAGGGTCAGGCTGGATATTATGAAAATTTCTTCACAGAAAGTGCTGTAAAGCCCTGGAACAGGGTGCCCAGAGAAGTGGTGGAGTCACTGTCCCTGGAGGTAAAATCCACGTAGATGTGGTGCTGAGGAACACAATTTAGTGGAACCCTGGCAGTGCTGCATTAATGGCTGGACTTGATGATCTTGAAGGTCTCTTCCAGTCAGAATGACTCTAAGATTCTATCTAAACTCTATTTTTATGATATATATCTTAAAACATAAATAAATAATTTGCTTTAAAGTGCCCAAGAAATCCTGTGTGTTGGTGCCCCAAGGTGAAAGTCTGCAAAGCTTTAACAGCTCTACACACACAGGAATAAGCAATGTAGGATTTGGCCGGCTGCACACAGGACAACATAGAACTGTGACCTTCACTTAAACAAATGTTTAACAGCCTTGTACAGGCATTTAGCAGGTACACCACAAAGCTTCTGAAAGCACAGCAATGTAATTTCACCTTCTGTCCAGTTCGTGAAAGATACAGTTAAGACAAAATACTGCAGATTTCTGCAAAAATGATCTGCTTTAGCGGACAAGTTTACTTATGCACTACATACCAGCTGCTTTGGACAGTGAAGTCAGACAAAGCATCCAAAAGAAAAATAATCTTCTATCACGAGATATTTTAACATGAGAATGAAAAACCTGAAGGTAGCATCAGGATAAAACTTTTGACAGAAGAAACTACAAAAACATCAGGAATTCTCTGGAAAATAGAAAGGGAGAAGATTAGAAACACAGCAGGAAAAATAAATAAATAAATAAATGTTTTGTAGTCCAACTGAGACTGTATTCCTCAAACATTCAAAAATTTTGCCTTCCGATTTCAAAAGCAGATATTCTGCAGAAGGGATAAAAACTACAGTGCATCTACTTCACTAGGAGTCCATTAGAACTTATTAATTTTTCCCTGTGAACGACCTTCTCAAGACCACTTCTAGCGACTGAACAACAGAAGATCCAGAGGAATAAGGTGATATAAAATGAACTAACCAGGCAAACAGAACAGAACATCTGTTTCTAAACAAATGGAAACTCTGATGGCAAAAGAAGTAACTTCCAGCTACTTCTAGAGAAAAAAAAAATAATTCTGGTTCCATGAGTTTTTCTGCATTTTCTGGTTTTGATTTTGATATTCCTCATGAGTCTGACTCCTGCTTCCTATAAATCAGCAGTAATAACTGTTATTTCAGCATCATGCCCCTGTGGCCCTGTGGCCACCAATGTGGCCATAAAGCTCTATCTGTAGTAGCTTGAAGGACTGAGGCTTAAAACCCCTGGAGCTACCTGTTGTGCAATGAGCACAAGATTAATATTTATGTACAGAACCTGAACAAAAGCAACTTTCAGCATTTGGCAAGACTTAAAACACCATTTGCCAAGAGACACATCTAGATGATTACCTTCTGGAGAACACAACCTATATATACATAATAATTCCTAAACCTAACAGTTTCAGAAATAATACATTACAGCTCTGATCCTTCAAGCACTTGTTATTAAAGCTACTCAGATATATGTGTTTACTGACTTTGTATGTTCAAATGTGAACTGACATGAACTTAAACATAGCTTTTAAGCACCCAGTTGCTTTCTGCACTGCACACGTTTCCTGAGCAGCAGAGGAGGAAAATGGAATAGATTTCGACAAGCTTAGAGCAGCTATTTGCAAATTTACGCAGAGAAAACTTTTTAAAATTCCGATACAGATTTGGAAAGCTTAGTACCAGCATGTAGGTACTGTGGTCAGTGAATCATAGAATCATAGAACCCTTTAGGTTGGAAGAGACCTTTAAGATCATCAGGTCCAAGCACTAACTCAACACTACTAAGTCCTCTGCTAAAACAGATCAGAATCTGTCAGGGTTGGAAGATACAGTAGCTGACACTCATGACCCATGCCCAGTGCTCTAGAGACAGTTCTTCATCCACCATAATTTGCCAACTGCGATGCCCAAGCTGGGACACATTGAGTTCTTTAGCTTTGACAGGGAGGCACAACAAACAGTGGGCTGAAACAATGTTTGGATTGTGTCACAGCATAAAACCAGATAAAGCCTGTTTTAAAGGAATTATGACATTTCATCTTCAAATGCTGTATTACAAATCATTTCCTCTAATAATAAAAAAACGAATTATCCCAATTCTAGGCTCAGCCAACAGTCTTGTACAATTGCTGGCACCAAACACCCCTCCATCCCACCTCAACCCTCACCAGGCCTTCCCACTTAGAGATGAATGTTTCCTTTCTCCTCAGTAGAGATGAAATCTCTCTCTTAGGCAAGCAGAGGCTTCCCGTGATCTCCCTTTCTGGCTCTTCTTCAAAGGGCTGTGGCAGGCAAAGGATTAGGTACATTATTAGCCCGTTCCCAACCCATGTTAAGTTTGCACATTTTGTAAAGTCTGTCCCTTTTCTCCAAACACAAAAAAGAATTCACAATAGAAAGCACTCCTGAATATAAACCTGCAAAATCCTCTTCGCCAGCAGAACTACCAGTCCTCCTAAACAGGGAACTGGGGGAAGTGAGGAAAGAAATAACATAAAACTTCCTTTCAGAGAGTTTCCTCCTGAAAACCACTGGGACCTGGATCTAGCAAAAGGCTCTGTCAAGATGGAAGAATGAACCCTCATGTAATTAATGAGAGAGGAGTTCCTATCTCATGCTTTCTTGCTTTAGATGATATGAAAAATTAAACACTAGTCATGTTCTGCTAAAATCATTACCCCCATTTTATGCTAGAAAAGGGACAGAAGAAACCATCTTAAAAACAACTCCTCTTCTACATATGAAGAAACTCTAGTTAGCTATCAGACCCATAGATTTCTACAAAGACTTCTTTTTCCTCCCGTAAACAAAACATCTAGTTGTTTTCCACTTTCTATCTCCCCTTTCCATATGTGAAGAGGTCTTCTAGGCTAGGAGGGGCCTTCTGCTCTGCCACAAATGGATTTGGTTCCTTTATCAAATATATACATTTCCTTTTATTTCCATCTCCTAAAACGCTTGTGCAACAGTACAAGTACCTTAACCAAAACCTTTCTTCTATCCTCTTTGAAAGGGAGCAGGTTATTTTCACAGAATCATAGAACAATTTGAGTTGGAAGGGTCCTCAGAAGGTCATCTAGTTCAACCCTCCGCAGTAAGTAGGGACATCCCCAACCAGATCAGGTTGCTCAGAGCCCCGCTTGTAGCCTTATTGGGATGACAGGGAAGGAAAGAAACAGGAGACTCCAAATATCACCTCAGAAGATATTAAACCAGGCACTTGAAATTGTAGTGAAAACCCCCAAACAATTCATGCTCAAACTTAAGTTATGAGTATATTCAAAGTGAACTCAGTACTTGCAGAAACTATACAGCAGAAAATTATTCCACTGCAAGAGCCAGCAAAATTACAAGCTTCTTAGCCAACAATCAGCTCTCATACTAAACTGCTTACGCAAGGGCTTGTGAGTCCGGGGCCTTTAGGAACCGAAAGCTGGCTGCCTTTGATCACTAGGTCCTCCAGGAGCCCATGAGGACACTGATGCGTTCTGCAAGCACAGAGGATGACACTAAAGCTTTTCACTCCTGCAGACTAAGTGTAAGTCAGACAGTACCGCTCAGAGCTTTGAGTCGTGACCAATCCGAAATAGCGCCTCAGGGCCAAAGGTCTCGCTGCCGCATTATCCACTTCCAAAACTGCGACTCCAGACTAGAACTAGAGGCTCGACCGCTGAGCTGCACACGGCGCTGTGTTATTAACAGATGGCACTATGTTATTAATCATGCTAAAACACAAGTGCAAGGCCTGCAATTCTCTGTCATTTCGTAGCAAGCTCT
>NW_008583147.1:0-327 GCF_000691845.1 Merops nubicus | reverse complement strand
GAGCCGGTGCCCTCCCCGAGGAGCGGGCAGTGCCCGGTGCGGGAGCGCAGGAGGAGTGGCCGGGACGGGCTCAGCTCCGGACGCTGAGGGAGGGGAGCAAATTACTGAAGACAAGAAAAATGAGACCCGAGAAAAACTGCTTTTCCTAAAGAATCTAACCTGCTGCACGAGCAGGCGCTCGATGAGGGACAAAATCACTCATTTGCAAGACAAACACAACCTGCGCTACCGTTTTGGTAACGCTGCGGGGCTGCGCTCTGCTCCCCCGCGCCGAATGCCGCCCCAGGTCAAAGGCGGGAGCGCCGCGTCCCGTACCCGCCGGAACCA
>NW_008583146.1:0-4396 GCF_000691845.1 Merops nubicus | reverse complement strand
TTGACTTCTCCCCGTCTAGGTAATCGGAAGCGTTTGTATCGTATTAGAAGAAGTTTAGGAGGGAAAAAAAATAATAATAAAAATAGAGGGGGTGGGAGACAAGGGAGAGGAGAATGAAATCCATCTCCTTCCTTCACAACTGCAATCGCTCAATGAAGTTCTTTGAAAGAAACTTGTCTTATGATTAGCTAAGCAAACACATCTGCTTTCCTAGTTTGGGCTTAGCTAATTATCAAAACAAAGGGGCCGTTTCTTCTTCTACCTTGCTGGAAAGAAGATGTTATTTCAGGAGTCCGGTCCCTCCTCCCCCCCTTCATCCCCGTACACTCAGCCCCTCTCCCAGCCCTTCCCAGCCAAGCACCACGCTCCTTTGATTGGGATTACCGATGGGGAAATGAGTTTGCGCACTTCTCTTCCTAACGTTAAGCTTTATCATTACCTTCCTTGGAACAATATTTTTCCAACCAAATGTCCCTGCGGCAGGGCGGAGGGTGGAGGTGGGGTGGGAAGGGAGGAGGGAGAAGGTGGTTTTGAATTGCGGACCAACTTCGCAGCTATTTGAATCAAGGCTGCACTCGGTTGATTTTAGTTGACAGAGCGTGTGTTGAAGCTGAACTCTATAATTTGCACTTCTGTTCTTTTATTAGAGTTGGACAACGAACTAATGAGCTTTCCCCCAGCACAGTGTCACTTGTATTTATTTTCTTTCGGAAACTTTTAGATAGAAGAAGTGTTCTTGGAGAAGGGCAGAGGTGGGGGGAAGGTTTCGCATGGTATTTATTATCTGTTTTCTGGAGGTGCGGGGATCAAGCCCGTGTTTCTGTGGATGTGCGTGTGTATGTGTGTCCCTGTCCCCCGCGAAAGGCGACCCACGGGCTACTAGAGGCGAATAAGCTCGGAGCGAGATGTGAAATCCGGGCGATGCTGTCCCTGGCATGACTCGGGTGGTGGGAAGAAAAGGCAGAGGCGATCCTCGCAAGACACCCGAAAAAAATAAAAACCCAAAACATTGAATAAAATAAATGATTGCTGCTCAGGCGGAGGCTCCGCGGGGCGGTGCGGGGCGATGGGCACGGGCGGCGTGAACCCGAATTTGATCAGGTCTCTGCAGGAGCGGGTTAGGCTTCCTAAAAGCAAGAGGTGGCTTTAAACATGGACCTGAGAGGCAGCGGGAGAAGGGATTTTAAAAGAAAAACAGAAAGGTTAAAAAGAAGAAGGGAAGAGAGGGTGAAAAAAAGCCAAGAGGAAGGATTTCCACGCACACACAAAGCAGGGCGAACTGTTTGTCACTACGTGCCCACCAAGGCATGAAACTGCGTGTATTGCTCGGAGCCTGCTCCATCCCTGCGAGTCCTGAGATATTCTGAATTTTGATTCCAGCGTGTTTTCTTTGAACTGGGCCTTTCGGTTTATTAAGGCAGGAAGAGGAACTCAGCAATCCTCTTTGAAACACGCTTGGTTTAACTATTTTACACAAGTTTGCCCAGGTCCCTGGAGATTCTCCAGTTGAAGAAGATTGAAATTAGAGTTAAAAGCTGGCGGGGAGGGGGGTAAGGGGGTGGAGGGCGAGTGTGAAAGAGGGTGATGAATCTATTGTAAATGCTTTCCTGTATTCTGCTGTGTTGGTGAACGGAACAGAAATACGCGTCGCCTTGTTTGATCCATATGCACGCATCTGCATGTGTGCGGGTGGATGGCATAGACTCCCTGTATGTATAGATGCAAACACATATATAGGCCACGGTTAATGTGATGAGAAATGCAGGAGAAAAAGCTGCTATTTGGCGGCCATACGGAAAGGCGCACACTGACTGCTTCCCAGCAGCTTTACTCCCAAACTTTGCCTTTTCTTTTGTTTTCTTTCCTTTATTCCTTTTTTTTTTTTTCCCCTTCTTGTAAATTGCTGTTAACGTGTGTCTTTATGTTCTGTCTATAACTAGGATGTAATCAGGCGCCCCATGTCTCTCTCTAAAAGCATTTAATAAATGTCTATTAAAGCGCTACAAATGTAAGATAAATTTAGTGGCGCTGCTGTCTCCCTGTATCCAAACGGTAATGATGGATTTATCAACAGGGATTCGCCTTCAGCACAGTGAGAGAGATTTACTCAACAAATAAGTCGGAAAAGCACCCACCCAAATACAATCATTTATACGGAAACTGATTTCTTTACAGCACCACAGATTCGAGGGAGCATGCTGCTTATTGCCTTTTTTTTTTTCGCGTTTTCTCTCTCTTTTTTTTTTTTATCCCCTTTTTATTTTCTCCGTCTTCCTTTTATTTCCTCCCTTTTTAACATAATCAGTGGAGCTGGGAGCGTGTGTCTGTCTCTGTTTTGGGACTGTTCGCCTGCTTATTGCTGGGGGAAGCTCCCAGGCTCAATCAAACCTGGATCAATGCCTGATTTCTCAGCATCACCCTCACTTTTCTTTCCCCACTCCCTTTTAGTTATTTCTTTTCCTTCAGCCCCAAAATGACTATATGTGTGTTCGGTATCCAAAGTCGTCGAGTTTCAGAGTCCAAGATGGATGATAAAAGGGGGTAAATTGTCACCGAATTATCTGTGTGTCGCTTCCTAAATGCTTGCGAGCGGCTCTCAAGAGCCACATCGCCCCAGAGAGATGCTGCCTACCTTTACCGAAATTTCTCTCTCCTTTTTCTTAGCCCTTCCTCTGAACCTACCTATTAGCCTGTATGCGAATAAGAGGACTGAACTCGTAAAGAGCCACCATTCATTGTTGAATTCAAGCCCTGTAAAAAAAAAAAAAAATTACTGAAATGCAACCCAGAAACACATAGCGCCCTTAAGATGATTTCCCTTTCCTAGAAAGTAGCTCCTAACCTCCGATTTCTCCCCCACCCCACTCCTTCCCTGGGCTTATTTCCCCCCCCTTGACCACATCTTTCTCCGATTCGCCTTGGAAAAAAAAAAAGAAAAAGGCAGAAAGCATGTGGTGATTTGATGGAGTCCTTTAAACAACGGGCATGCGAGAGCTGTATTCATTCTGAAACATTAACCCTATTTTCTGAATTTCCTTCCTTTCAAATAGCTGCTCGTATTTTACTATCCTGGATCCCCGATTTAAGCATCCGCAGTTCTTGGAGCTTGATAGATACATCTATATTTTAATTTAATTTAATTTCGGTATTGTACTTAAAATAACAATAAATAAAGCCGACAACTTGTATTTTCCTTTGCAGAGAGTTTTTTTGATTCTTCTCTAGAAATTTCATTGAGATGTCTCTGTACTTTGTTTGTCAGTTATCTTTGTTCCTTTTAAATAAAGGGCTTTTAAATGGACTTATTGCTCCCAGCGTGGGTTCTTCTCTCTAAATGTTAGAAAATTGTGCCATCTACCCGCTATTCTAAGTACTGTCACACTCAGAGACCTCCAAGGACCTTCCAGCCCCAACTTCAATACAACTGTGTCAAAGGGTGTCTAGTAGCGAGAGGAGAAAGGTTTGCGTGGATTTTACAGATTTCCAGCCTGAATCGCTCTCTGAAGCGCCAAAATGATCTGCAAAGATGCAGTTGGCTTCCTTTGATGGCTGGTTCTCCGGCCCCAGCTCCAGCCCAAGCCTTTGCAGGGACTAATGAAGCCTCCCTGCCTCAGCTACGTTGCACTTTCTCTCCAGTGCATAGTTTTCCTGCTAATTTTAGACACGAAAAGTGTGGGTGTGCAGGGAAGGGGGGGTGGGAGGCAGTGACTCTTCTCCCTTTTTTTTTTTTAATAGATATATATATAGCTGCGGCCTCTAATGATGAAAATATATTGTTGTGAATTGGGGAAAAAAAAAAAAAGAGAGAAAGTTTGCTTTTTGAGCTCGGTTCTGGCTGATTAGCTAGTGATGCTGCTGGCTGGGTTTCTAAGTGAGAGATGAGGAGAACAGAAATGTATATATAAACTTTACAGGCCTTTTTATCTCCACCCAAATACTTTGCACAGTAACCCACTTCTACCCTGTTAGCCGGACTGGAACATTAGTTTACAGGTTTAAAATAAGATTTCATAATCTTTCTTGGTCTTGGGTAAGTAGAAATAGTTGGAAGGATGTTGGGGTTTTTTTCCCCCTAAAATATAAAATCAGAAGTGCCTTCTAAATCAGTTAAGATGGATTAACAGTTTCCAAGTTTATGGTGTAGTTACACGTCTTCGGAATTATCTCTGCACCCCTTAGGAGTATTAGGAGAGAACTGAGAGTGTCGGCTAAGTATTTATGGGTGGGGGAAAAAAACAGTGATACGCTTTATGACTTTTATGACTTGCTTCACACTGTTCGAGAAATGGAGTTTTAAGCAACATACAATTAAAACTATATTGCTCTTTGGATAAATTCCAAGAAACTCCAGAATCGATTAGTTTACAATCTTGGATACTTGTTGCTAAAAAAAAAA
>NW_008583145.1:362-5059 GCF_000691845.1 Merops nubicus | reverse complement strand
GCCTCCACTGGGACATGGAGCCATTACTTGAACATCTTCAGTATCTGGGAGGAGTCTGCTTCTGTGGAATTAATAATTGCCTTGCTGACTGGGTTGCAGAAGAATTTATTTTTCTATCAGGAATTCAACAATAGGAGATTCCTTTGAAGATGGTTGAAAAGGATTCTTAGTTGTCAGCACCTCTCAGACCTCAGCTTTCTCTTCTAGGGAGGGTCTAGCACTTCTCTGACGTAAGACAACCAGGCTACACTGCCTTGCAGATTAGCAAGGGAGCTGTTTGTTAATCTCTGTCGCTTGATGAGGGTCAGGTTTTTTTTTCTTCTCCATTCTTTTGTTTCTCAGCTACCTGAAGTAGAACCAGAGGATGATAGACTGGGAGGGACCTCTAAATGTCATCTAGTCCCATGCCTTACTCAAAGCAGGATGAATTGAGATAAGGTTATTTAGTGCTTTTTCCAGTCAAGTTCTGAGTATTTAATGATTTCTTGGAAGCTTGTTTCCTGCATTTGGATAAATAGATCTGAACTCTTTTTCCACCTTATGCTTAACAGGGTATTGTGGTACCATGATCATTGAAGATGAGGATGCTGCAATTGGTTTAACACTTGATGATACTAAGCCTGATGGCAGCTTTCCTGCCATAATAGGGTAAGAGAGAAAGTGTCTTATTAATGTATTCTAATTTTTCCTTGGAGGCAATAGACTTTTGAAAGGAAATACTTTTAAATAATTAAAAGGGTGAATTTATCAGTATCTGGTGAATATACACTGTGATTATTTTTTTCTTCCAGAAAAGTCCTCTCTATGATTTAATTGCTAATTAAAAAAAAAAAAAATTAAAAAAATTCTGGTTGTCTTCTTTTTGTCACATTCAACTTTTTCCTTCTTTCTTGTGTGGCAAAGTATAAAATTGGAGAACAGAAAAGGAAACAGAAAATAGAAATGAAAAGAGAAAGGAAAAGGAAAGGAGAAGAAAAAAAGGGTGTGATTGCAGAAATGTAGACTTTTCTCCAAATACTCCTTCAAATTTTTCAGTTCTTTAAATTTACTCTTGTTTTCTAGAATTGTATTTGTGTTTGTTCTGGGAGTTTTTAAACATCCAGAGAGTACGATCAGTCTTAGAAAGTTTATTAAACAATAATTTCCAGTTCAGTCTCAGGCTTCCCTTCTTCTTGCTGTATAAAATTAAGGTAATTGGAAAGCATCTCACACAAATATTTGAACATGAATTTCAGAGTGGTTCCTTCCACAGTGAGCCCTGCAAGCAGCAAGTACAGCATATAACATTATATGTTATATGCTGTATAACATATACAGCATATAACATATAATGAGAGGTGAAATGGATATTTTTGGATAGAAACCAGAAGCTAATACTACGTGTCATGGCATCCCATCATAAGGTATTGGCATTTTAAGTAATGCAGGTAATGTAGTAACATAATGGAAGTAAATTTTGTGCTCTTCCTTACAGCTTCATTCTTGCTCGGAAGTGTAGAAGACTGGCAGGTCTCACGACAGAAGAAAGGTAAGTACAGAAATTTGAGATCTGAGGAGAAATTTTGTTGTAAATTATTAGACTGGAAAAAAATGCCCTGTTTTGAAGGAATGTGTCTGTAACCTTGTGGCTGTAGGCAGACGTGCCACTTTAAGGAAGAAATCATCTTACGTGGTTTTGCATAAAGGCCCCACAGAATTCCCACAAACTGGCAGCATATGTAGTAGCTAGTCCCTGCCCTTTGGAAACTCTGATCCTGGTTCTCACTTTCCAGCAGGGCTGCTCCTAGTCTAAGTGACTCTAGCAAAAGAGCTGCTCTAAACTGCTGAATATGAAAGTAGTGTAGACACTCGGCTGCCCTCAGTGGAAAGGGTCTAGGGCCAGTCTCATCTCTCTATCAGCCCCTGCTACCTCTCTGGCTTGATGATATTTTTTCTTTTTTTTCCTTCTCATCACTGTGGATTTTCCTTTCAACAAGTCCTCAGTGTCACAAAGGGGTCAAAAAGCTGCCTCCAGCTCTCCACCCTTCATTATGGAAAAAAAATGTCCTTCAGACACATATGAAGGTCTTTTTTGCTCTCTTGAAACAAAGCTCAGTATACAGTAGTGCTCTTTTGTGTATTGCTAATATAGAATTCACAAAGTAATGATTTTTTTCCATCACACTGATTCACATTATCTGATAAAGTTAAAGCTAGAAGTAGAGTGCATGGGAATGAGGAGAGCAGTATTTTGACATGGAGAAAATACATTTGTTTTTAAATCATTCCACAAGGAATACTGTGTTCAAGTAAATGTTTTTACTGTTATAGCTAGTCTAACTAGAGGAAAACATCATCCTAGATTAGCTTTGCAAGTAGTCCAGCAAGACTCTGGATAGTGGGTCTAAATGGGGCTGTTAATGTCACAGACTTTTCAAATGACAACCTGGTACCACAGAACACTTTTAATTTTGTCATGAATGCACAAGGCAGCCTTTTCCTCAGCACTCAGGCTTTGAGATAGGCCCCCAGTAAATGACTGATGATAAAGGTAGTGTAGGTATTCTGAAATCCAGTGTGCCCAGCATTTTAAGCCATCATGTACACCAAACCTTGTCTTCCACTGTGCGTCAGTATCCTAGAGAGAGCTGAGCATTTGCAGTATTTGAGAACAACTTTTCTTTCTGTGAAATGAAAGGGCTGTTTGCAAGGCACCAGGGAGGAAAGATGGCTTTTCCCTAGGCCTTAAAGCCATTAGCACAATTGTCCGACTCTGCTGCTGCCTGTGGCCAAGTTTTAAACAAAAGGATTTTGAACCTTTGTCTTTTGAGGGATAAACCTTAGACTAGGAGGTACTTTGCTGTGCTAAAGAATGGTTATGAAATATGCTTGGGTTGGTGCCTGATATATGTGCCCTGGTGCAGGGATAACTTTCTGGCTCCTGGAGTCCTGGCCACAGCGAGCCAAGATGTGAGCCAGTTAGGCTGCACTGCAGCTCCTCTCCTACACGTGAATGAGCACAAGTCTCCTTCTAGTGGAGGTTGGGGTCCAGAAGGGAGAGTGTGAACCCAGACCTTCTCCCAGTCTATGCTCAGGGTGCAACCAATTTGTGTTGTTTAGGTGGGGGCTATGATGTTTGCAGAGAGGAATCTCTTCTGAGGACAGGCTTCTTGTGGCAACCTACAGAGGATGCATCTCGCTGAGATGTTGTGCTCTCCTATCCACACAAGCTGGGCTCTCCTTTTATCACACTGATGACAGAGGAAGGTTTTTGCTAATCCTTGGATAAGAAGAGTAGACTGTAGAGTCCATGGCAGCTAGCCTAAATCATGGCTGGGAGCAGCGGTTGTAGGTCGGGGTGGAAACTGTTTCACAGCCTAAGCCAGACTGAAGGCAATAAAACTCATCTCTGCCTTCCAGCTGGTCTTGCCAGGCACCAATTAATAATAACAGGTTAGGTTGTGCCCTACCTTTCACAGCTGTGCAGTGAAGGTGATGGCATCACACACTGCTGTGGAATAAGAGACCAAGGAAAAGAGCTGACTGTCTGCATGTGCACTTTTTCCACGTTGGGCACAGTGTAACTCTGTGTAACAGGACCCTACCTAGATAGCTCCAGGCATAATGTTCCTCTTATCTAATGCTGGTGGCAATTTCACAGCTGAGTCCAAAGCCAAGAAATAAGGATTTTACTCACTGCATATTCTGTATGTTCCATGTTAGTATTAACCATAAATCCATAGGTAAGCGTTTCTTTAAACTGTTCTAGGACAAGGAGTGCAGATGTTGCAGAGAGACCAGCACATCAGCAGGGGCTGCTTTTATTAGGGAAAACGTTCTCAGTGATAGATTACTGTTGGTACAATTCAATGGTGTGGGTTTTTTTTGTTGGTTTGGTTTGGTTTGGTTTGGTTTGGTTTTTTTCTGTCAAATAGTATCTTATGATTGATGAATAATCCTTCCAAGATCAACATTTTTTAAAGAGTCTGAAGATGCCCTTGACCTGAAGCTTAATATTTTCTTTTGCACAGCTACCTTAAACTCATTTTATCTGTATTTGCAATGTAGTTAGCAAACATCAGTGAACTTGCACCTTTTTTGAGGCCTGCAGTTCACCATACATGAGAATCTCTACCGGCTTCTGGTATGCCATTTCTGGGCTCCCTGAAGGGTCTGCAAGTCATGTGTGGAAAAAGGACAGTGCACAGGCAGATCTAAAGGGGTGGTTTTCATCCCTGTCATGGTGCCGGGAAGAGCAGCAGCAGAGGGGTCCCAAGGTGATAACTCACTTGCCTGTGGAGCCCCATGGTGACCTGCCATGAAAGGAGGAGCTGGTGGGCATTTATGAGAGGTGGTAGGCATGCCTCAGCAGATGTTTTGCTGGATCATGCTGTTAAAATGGCTTTGTTCTCTTCAGGCACTGGGTAAGCAATGGGCACAGTGGTCACCTCACATTGGGAGAGATGGACAAAATGATCTTGTTTGTTATGGCTGTTGCTGGATTCATATCACCCCTTGACAGCTGAGGAATGTTCATATATAGAGATCCCACAGCTCTCTGAGCCCTTCTGGCCAGCCACTGTGTCACCATGCGTTTCTGCTTCTGGAGCTGAATGACCCTTGTCCTCCACCTTGGTGCACAAGGAATGGGCTGCATACTTCCCATTTGCTGCAAAATCGCCCCAGGGCCATGGTTCTTCCTGAACTATAGGAAGCTC
>NW_008583145.1:0-331 GCF_000691845.1 Merops nubicus | reverse complement strand
TGCTGAAGTCCTAACCTGCACAGGAGGACACCTTCTTCAAGGTGTTACCTGGTTTGTTTTGTTTTCCCCTCCTCATCCCCTTTCTATAGCATTCTTTGAGTTCAGCTGCTGATGGGTGTGGCTGGGCTTCTGTGTAGCTGGGTTTCTTCATTCAGCAGTGTAGATACGCTTTCCTCATGTATTTATATGGCTGCAACTGTAGCCCATACAGTTACAGAGCTGGGACAGCTGCATTTCTGTGCCCAATGTGGCTTTCTCTGGAGCACAGGATTTGCTTCCAGAAGTAAACATAATTCAAGTGTTGTGTTTAGAATCATAGAATCATTTAGGT
>NW_008583144.1:0-1813 GCF_000691845.1 Merops nubicus | reverse complement strand
CTAGTGCTGATCCAGGCCAGGGTGCTGATGGCCTTCCTGGCCACCTGGTGGGCACGCAGCTGTGTAGGACCACATTCTGTTTGACTGACACCCCAGTCTGTAGCTCACTAACATTTCTCCAACAACTCAGATGAGAATAAATCTCATTTTCAAGCACATGGCTTGTTCATATTCAGGGACTCCATGTCACAGCCCCACAGCAGCTGAGCACGACACAACTGGGAAATCCAGGCTAGCCCTGCAACCTCCTGCCCCCCACGGTCTCGGCCCCTTCCACGTGGCCACCCCAACACTCACGCACTGGTAGAACTCCCTGTAGCGGCCCCGGGTGGTGGCTGGCTTGTCCCTCCTGTAGACCTTGGCCACGTGGTAGCGCTTCATGTTGCTGATCTTGTTCATGGCCAGGTAGCGAGCGAAGGGCACCTGGGGGGCCCAGGAGTTAAGGAGAGGAACGTGGAGATCCCGGGAGCTGCCAAAAGCTGAACCTTGAAGCATCCTTGTCCCTCTTTGGCTTTGCTAACTGCTCCCTGGCACCCAAGGAGACCTTCAGCCTGAGCTGATGAGTACGATGGACCACACTGAGCTCCTCCAGCACTGGGAGAACTCCACCTCCTCCTTCTGCACCATGGTGTGTCAACACCTTGCAAACACGGACCTTTGAGAGGTCACTTCACCCCCCTGGGGTGGGACTGGAGAAAAGTGCAGTGCAGACACAGAGCCAAGAGGAATGCTTCATGGTGAGACGTGGGGCTGGAGAGGCCTGGTCTGGACACCCTGCTGCAATCACTGCTGCCCTCTCTGAACCACCCCCGCGGCGTGGGAATGTGGGACAGGAGGACAGGAGTGCACAGAGGTGGGGATCGTGACTGGCAGGAGGTCAAACCAGCACAGTGGACCTTACTGGTGCAGAGTCACATCCCAGGGAAGAGAGATGCTGGGCTGGCTGTGGGGGGAACAGTCTGAGGTGAAGTAACAACAACAATGTGGGGTTCCATCAACCTCATAGGACCCACAGGGAAGGCAGGGGTGACACAAGGCAGTGGAGGACAGAGGTGGCAGCACCCTGTGGGGGTCACCATCACAGAATCATTAAGGCTGGAAAAGACCTCTAACATCAAGTCCAACCATCAACCCAACACTCCTGTGACCACTAAACCACGTTCCCAAGTGCCATGTCCACATGTTTTTTGAACCCCTCCAGGGATGGGGACTCCAGCATCTCCCTGGGCAGCCTGGGCCAACACCTCACCACTCTGCCAGGAAAGAAATTCTTCCTAATATCCAACTAAACCTCCCCTGGGGCAACTTCAGCCCATTTCCTCTCATCCTAGCACTGGCTGCTCAGGAGAAGAGACAACCCCCACCTCACTCCAGCCTCCTTTCAGGGAGTTGTAGAGAAATATAAGGTCTCCCCTCAGCCTCCTCTTCCCCAGACTAAAGGTCCTTCAGCTGCCCCGCACAAGCCATGTTCCCCAGACCCCTCACCATCTTCGCTGCCCTTCTCTGGACCCCCTCCAGCCCCTCACTGTCTTCCTCACGGCACCCGAGGCGTGTCCCGGTCCCGTCCCGCGGCAGGATACGGTCAGGTCGTAGCGCAGCGCCAGCAGCTCCCCGCCCTGGTCCTGCAGCTCGTAGATGAGCTTCGAGCCCTCTCCATACTTCCCAGTCAGCGTCTCCTGCGGAGAGACCCGGGGTGGGGGGGCTGGCAGGGACCAGGAGGTGCCCAGATCCCTGGGGACAGGAACAGAGCCTGGACACCGAGCCCGGCTCTGAGCTGGGGCAGGGCAAAGCGGTCCCCACATCCCCATCCCCC
>NW_008583143.1:0-5131 GCF_000691845.1 Merops nubicus | reverse complement strand
TGGGCTGTGCTCCTCGGGGACAGGGGGAGTGTCCTCATCCCCCCAGGAGCAGGAGCCACGGGGGACCTGCAGCATGTGTGCCTGGGAGCCACACCTTCACCTGGGTGCTGTGGCCAGAGGACATCTCCTGCCCTCTCATGGGGGCACGTCGCAGGGGAGATACCACAGTCATGCACAGGAGATAGAAGGTGGGTTATAGGGTCCTTTCCCACCCCAGCCTTTGGGAAATCTGCTGGAGTTGCAGAGGGAGCTTCTGTGTCCCCCACTGGCTGGGAGCTGCTCTGCCTGGGAGGCCTGGGAGGAGCTCCAAGGAGTGCTCAGAGCAGGGCTGCCAGCAGGCTGCCCGCAGGGTGAGATGGAGCCTGAGGAGCTGCAGGGAAACCATCCAAGTCAGCAGCTTTGCCTCCTCAGGCTCTCAGCTGTAGGAAACCTCCTCCTCTCCCTCTCTTCTCACACTCAGCCCTCCATGGCAAAGCCTGAGCTGATGCCACCACAAATGCCACGAAAGCCCCCAAAGCTGTGGTGAGATCTCCACACTGACCTGCTCTGGGAGCCGAGGATCTTGCATCCCCCTGGCTTGGAGCACGGATGCCATTCAGAGTCAGGTGAAGTGGGAGGAGGAAGGAGACAGGCTCCACGGGGCTGTGCCTCGTGAACACTCAGGAATTTTGTTGCAGACCCTGGAAAGGCAGAGCTGCTTGAGACCTCCGGGATGAACCTGCCAGGCAGAGTCTCCGATTCCCATTCCAAGGGACCTGGTGTTGTTGCATGGCTGTAATTTCTCAGCGTGGCCTCAGCCATCCCCATCTTTGCCCCCAGCCTGGAAGGACAGCAGAGGTCTTTCATTACTAACTGTTGTGGTTTGAGGCTTGGAATGGGGTTGTGACCTTCCAGCAACTGGGAGGACCCCGGGTGGGTGTGAAACCATTGTATTCCCTCCCCTGCCCACACACACTCTGATAAGAGGCAGGGAGTGGGTTCTTATTTCACTCCTGCCTTGGAGCTCAGAGAGGAAAGTTCTCCTTTCACTCCGTGGGACCCTGGAACCATTTCTGAGGGTTTTGTATATTTTATCTTTTGTATTATTCCCCTAATCTTTGTATATATTATTTTCCTTACCTCCTTTTTTCGTTTTCTGTTCCTTGTTGAACAATATACTTCATTTTTTTTGACAAGTGTCTCTCTCTCTCTCTTGAGGGGGGGGGAGAGGCGAGTCCACAGTTCTGTTCCCTGTGGGTCCTGCCCTGAACCCCTTTTTACACAGAACCAGGACACTAACCCACACTGGGGAGGGTCCTACTTGCCAAGACATCCTGAGTGGCCGTGGGGATTCCCCCAGACATTCAGATGCCCAACGCCTCCTGATTTCCACAGAGTCCCCTGGCTAACAGCATTTTGAGGATGTGGACTGTGGCCACAGCTGCCCAGCGGGGATATGTCTCCAGTGGGCTGCCACCGAGAGGGGCAGACGTGTCCCATTCCCCCTTCCCACCCGTTCCACACCCGTCCTCTTGTTTGTGCCTGCATGTGGCCATCAGGCAGCTGCACAGCCTGTCCCCTCAGTGACCTGAGCTCCCCTCTGCACTTTAAGAGCTGCTCCAACCCAAGGGTGCTGACCTGAACGGCTCAAGTCATGAGGAGCACTGGGTTAGGAAACTCAGAACGCGTGGAGGTTTAGTGTGATTTGAGGCTCCCCTCCCTCAGGGAAGTACAGGGATCCCTCAGGCTGCACCCACCACTTTGCTGTGGTGGTTTTTAAGAGGAATGATGAGGAAGCATCAGGTATAGTGATGGTACTGACTTTAGCCAGAGAGGAACACGCTGCAGAGCTTGCAAAGCAATGCTGCAGGCAGGGGAAGGACAGACATGCTCCCGTGCTCTCCATGCCAGGTAGAAACTGTTGTGACCATCCACCAACACAGGAATCTTTGGGATCTTTCCCTTAGTATCATAGAATCACTATGGTTGGGAAGGACCTCTAGGATCAGCAAGTCCAACCTTCATCCCAGCATTTCCCTAACCACTAGACCATAGCCTCATCTACTCATTTTTTGAACCCCTCCAGGGATGATGACTCCACCACCTCCCTGGGCAGCCTGTTCCCGTGTCCAACCACTCTCTCAGTGAAGAAATTCTCCTAATATCCAACCAAAACCTGCCCTGGCACAACTTGAGACCATTTCCTCTCGTCCTATCATCAGTAATTTGGGAGAACAGACCAACACCAGCCACACTACAACCACCTTTTAGGTAGCTGTAGAGAGCAATAAGGTCACCTTCTGCCAATGCAGAAGAAGCAAGTGATGGATACAGATGAAACCAAGATCCCACAACACCAAGTCAGGTTGGCTGCAGGTGAAAACCAGGCAGACACTAAAGGACAAAGAAAATCTCAGCAAATTGAATGGTGATGGTCCAGCAGAGTTTGGAGATGGGGTCAGAGTAGCTGCCATTGGTGGCCTAGAGGACAGGTGAGACAGAAGGGGAGACACTGTGGGAGGGGCTGTAAAGCTTGTGAGTGTGAAACAGAATCAAATGTCAGAAGCCACTGCAGGGCAGCATCCGAGGGGCACTGGGTGGGGAGGAGCCAGGGGGGATAAGGCATATCCCATACTCTGCTGGTGTCCATCATATGTTTCTAGCCACCAGGACACCGTCATCATAAAACAGTTGATGAGGTGCTGGCCACCTCTCCCTGAGGGAAATCCAGTGCCATGGAGTGTGGGTGAGTCCTCCAGGACTAGCTGCAGGATCAACACTCCAGATGACCTGATAAAGGTCCCCTCCACACTCACTCAGTCCCTTGGGGCTGTTACAGATCCAAGGCCGAGCTCAGATCCATGATGGTGGTGACACAAAAGTCAGTGTGCCAGGGCAAGGTGGAGCAAGCCAGCTGGGCCACTGGTCTCTGAAGGACACTGTGCCAGGGCCAGGGCTACAGCCATGCCCTCTTCCTGGGCATCTTCCTCTGTCTGGGCCAGCTCTTTGCTCCCTGAGTGTTTTGTCCTCCAATATTGTCTTTCTGTCCCTCTCTATCACACACATTTTTGGCATTGCTGATGTTCATTCCTTCTGAACGCTGAATACACTCTTCCTGCTTGAAGCCTTTCCAAAACTCCAGCTAATGAAGCCTCCGTGCTCCCCTCAGAGGCTGGCATTGGGCAGGACCAGCCCCGTGGCAGGGATTTGCCCAGGAGCATGAAACAGGTCAGCTCCAGCAATGGACTTGAGCCTGGAGCCAGAGAGCTTCACGGCTGTGCTCAGGCCAGACGTGTACTTCTGGAGCACCCCACCCCTGCCCCTGGGAAGGGCACACACAAGGGGTGGGTCTTCAGCCAGGGTTAGTGTACAAAATGGCACATATTCTTTTGGGTTGGTTGCTGAACTTCACACCCAAACTGCCACAGCAAGTCTCACACCATAGACTATATAGAGGATGAGGAGGGTTGTCCTGTAGGTCTGGACCAAACTTGTCAGCTATGGTTGCAGAGGTGGCTTGTTCCAAGCAGAGACCATCAATCACCCAGCTTAATCATAGGATCAATCGTGGTATCATGCAATGGTTTGTGTTGGAAGGGACCTTTAAAGGTCATCTAGTCCATCCCCCCTGCAGTGAGCAGGGACATCTGCAACTGATCTAGTTAGAGGCTGCTCAGAGCCCCATCCAACCTGACCTGGAATGTGTCCGAGGATGGGGCTTCTACTACCTCTCTGAGCAACCTGGGCCAGTGTTTTGGCACCAGTGAAAAACATTTCTTCCTTCTATCTAGTCTGAATCTCCCCTCTTTTAGTTTAAAATCATCACCCCTTGTCCTGTCACAACAGGCCCTGCTAAAAAAATCTGTCCCCATCTTTCTTATAGGCCCCCTTTAAATATGGAAAGGCCACAGGAAGATCTCCCTGGAGCCTTCTCTTCTCCAGACTGAACAGCCCCAACTCTCTCAGCCTGGCCTCAGAACAGAGCTGCTCCAGCCCTCAGATCATTTTTGTCACCCTTCTCTGGACCTGCTCCAAGAGGTCTGTGTCTTAAGGCTATAGGTAGCAGCTCCTGGGTGAAGGATGTGTGATATGTGTGATACTCCCCCCAAAGCTCCCGTGTCTGAAGGTGTCCAGGCTCCTGTTGCCTGGGTGTGCCTGGCCCAGGGAGCTTCCCAGAACCAGGAGCTGTCTGCATCCCAGCACTTAGCAATTCCAGCAGGATGATGATGATCATTATTATTATGATCTCCTCTATGTCTTCCTTTGTTTTCCTAGAAATGGCAAGTCATTGAAGCACTGGGGGAATCACAGAGAGCATAAGCAGAGGTGGAGGGGGCGGGGGGCACCTCTGTGCCAAAACGTTTCCTACTTTCCAGCTGTCAGCTTTGCTTGCAAGTGGCAGCAGGAGCCCATCAGACAAGGCAGGAGCAGGAGCTGCTTTGATCTGCAGTGTGGAGCTGCTGCAGCTCACCACCACAGCCAGGAGGTTCCCGGGGTGGCTGCCTGTGCCTGCAGCCTGCCCAGCACATTCCCTGTGAAGGACACCTCACTCTCTACCTCGAGCTGTTTCTCAATGTGTGTTCTTGCCTAGGTGGCATTTTGGGGGATGTGCAAATGTCATCGGTGTATTAAAGGAAAGACAGAGGGAATACTGCAAAAGGTCCATAAAAATAAAATCTGTCTATGCCTCCCCCTTCTCCACTCACGTTTTTTTCTTGGCATCTTGAGCAGAGCAGCTAAAGTGGGAGCAAAACCAGCAAGGGAGGACCTGGGCAGAGAGCAGGCTGAGAATGGGGCATGTCGAGTCATTTCCCTGAGCTCAAAAAATCCCTGAGCTAGAGAGGCAAATACTGATGAACCAGCATGGCCCTGCTAGAAGTGTGTTTAACCTGCAGAGCCAAGCTGTCCTCTGTCCCCTGGGGCAGGGTGTGTGCAGGGCCTGGCCAGTCCTGCAGCTCCTCACCACAGCCCCACAGACCTCCTGCTCTCCCCACACATGTCCACCTGCACTGCCAAGGGACCGCAGCCCCCGGCCCCGTGTGGAATGGGGGTGGCAGGGATGCTGCCTGGGTTTGCCATGGGGCCTCCAGGAGCAGGAAGGCTGTGGCCAGGGCTTCCACAGTTTCACTTGTGTAATGGTTTGAAACCTGCT
>NW_008583142.1:6168-8690 GCF_000691845.1 Merops nubicus | reverse complement strand
CGGCGCGGCCGCCTCCGCTTCCCGCCCCGGGCTCCGGGCTGCCATCAGGGACTAGCAGCTTTGTAAGGATGCTCTTTGGACTTTTCCCAGATTACATACTATACGTGGGGAAGATAGAGATTCCAATTTGTAGTCATGACAACAATGCTGGCCAGTAGTGCTTTTCTCTTGGCTGGCTGTACCTGTGATACACCGAAACCTTTTAAAAATTACCTTTTGTGCTGCACTCGTTCTTCAGAGTTGTGAGTGAACTTTAGCCTCTGAAAAGACGAATCCCAGGTGAATTGCTGGTGCATTGGGTAGGTGTGCAGAGCTACTGAAGTGAGTCTCAAATTGCATGAAGTCCAAAAGAACAGCACTGAATCCCATATGCTCATTACAGATATATGTGAGACCAACTGAAATCTGAATTTACTCTCTGTTCAATTACACTAGAATCTCTGCTGGTATTCCTGAGTAACGTTGGCAAGGTATAATCCAACGTGTTAAAACGTTTCATGGATTTAATGGACTGCTACCCATTAGTCACCCATTACAAACCAATTTCCCTGTTCTGTACCGACTCTTGAGTGCTTATAGGAGCAGTGCTAGAGGTTTGTCTCCTCTCATGCTTCAGAATTGCCTTCTGAAGCACCTGTGGAACACAGTTTTCCACTGGTACTTCCAAAGCTCTGATTATTCTATGAACTAAAACAAAAACAAACAAAGAAAAACACAGCAAAAACCAAAAGAGCCCTTCTCCACACCTCCCTCCCCCAAAAAAGAAACACAACCAAAAAAGCCCCCAAACCACTTCTTAGTTGTATTCCCTTGAAAATTAACATTGCATTGGAATACAATTCCACTAGTGATAATTTAGCTTTAGTGCTAGTGTTCGTGATTTCTCTTTCATTCCTGTGGACTGAAGATCAGCAGCTCCAGAAAGAACCTCTGAAAGAAGCAGAAAGCCCAGGACCAAGGAGGAAAACCAGACAAATGGTAATTGGATAGGATGGTGGTCAGCAGCAAAATACAGTTGCACCCTTCATTTAAAACTGTGAGTTTACAATTGTAACATCAAAGTGCTTATTAAAAATAATCAAAGTGGGGGCACATATAACCCAGTAAGCTACTTGGGCAAAGGACTATCAGAACTGTTTAGAATGAAACAAAAATGGCTACTGACAGTTTTCCACATATATTCTTCCAGTAATCTGTAGTTTAAAAGTTCCAAAGCTCAGTTATGCAACTAGATCACTAGATTAACATTTGGGACTTATTTACTGTGACAGAAAAACAATACACCTATGATTTGTTTTGGTCTGGTTTTGGATTTTAGGCTTCAATGGTAAACGTAGTTGATAAACTCGGAGGTAAATTACCATGATAGCCCTAAAATAATAGTAGTATTTTATGTTTTACACATAAGAAGAGGTGTTGAAATAAGTTCTCAGAGAATTAACCTGAACTTCAGTCCTTTCAGGTCTTCAGTCTTTTTATAAAACCTCTAAATACCACAGACAGGGCTTATGTCATTAGTCTCTTAATGTTATAAACATTTAATGAAGTTAAATTTGAAGTACAGCACAATGTAAAATCGATCTGATCTTGCTGGGGAGACAAAGGGAAGAAAATTGAGTTGTTTGGAAAACAAATTAAGAATTATATTCACTTAGCTTTGAGGTGGGTGAAAAATTATGACCAAGACAGATAGACTCATTCTGTTTGAAAGGAGAGCAGGGACTGGGAGCAGGGGAAACCTTTCTCTGCGTTAGATCCCACCCAACGTGTATTAACAGCACCATCAGCACAGGCAACATGAATCACTTGGGAGATGACAAGCAGCACTTTCATAGAAACTGGAGGAATTTCGCTCTAAACATTGCAGCTTGGACTCCTGTTCTACAAAGTAGCTACTTTAGCAGCAGGAGGTTTCAGTGCCTAGGTCTTCACTATGCCATCCCCAGGGAACTTACTGGGGGGCCTGCTCCCAGGCACGGCATGCCCTCTTTGGCTCTCAGAGGCAGTGCTGTGCTCTTTGGCTGGACGACAAAGCTGTTCCTCCTACAGACGCCTGCAAACGCTTTCCTATAACTGGCTTTCTAAGGAATACGTTGGAGTGTGAGGTTCTCCCACCTCCTACTGAAGTGGGAGCTAGGGACTTTACTGGCAGCCAGATCCGTTTCCTAGCATGGTTTAACAGCACCTCATGTCTCCTCAAAGTGCTAAGTGGGAAGAAAAGAAATAAATAAAAATAAATAAAATCCTATTACCAAAGGATTACTGTGTAAAAATCAAAGACAATAAACAGGAAAAGCAGAGGGGCAATGGACATGTTAAAATGCTGCAGACAGCAAGCTGCTCAGAGGAAAAAGTATTTGTTCGTTCTTTTTAAAACTCGTTATTTATTTTCTCTATTCTTCAGGCCTAATGTCTCATTAATGAATTCCAGGGGGATTTTTGAATCATGGTGATATCATGGGTTAAACCCCTTCTCTACTTTTTGAATGTAAATTCTTTTTGACATTCTTACTTATTGCAGA
>NW_008583142.1:0-6137 GCF_000691845.1 Merops nubicus | reverse complement strand
CATGGCATTGACTTTTGTCCCGACAACAAAACCAAACGCTATTTGGTTTTGCATAGTTAACATTTTGCTAATGGGTAGCCAAGATTCTCTCAGCAGCTCAACAACGTTTTCTAAAGCGCACTGGCGTTGTTGTAGCAACTGGTGGCTGATCTGTGAATAAAGCAGATGTCATTGTGGCAGGATAAAGGGAGAATAATCTATCACCCAACCACTACCACTCCTGCCCAAACAAGTCATCAAAATGACAACTTTAGTGTGTAGTCATTAATTAAAGTCTGTGTATCACCTTATCTCATCTTGTTATTATATAAACCAATGTTAAGTTATAAACGCTAAGAATTTCTCAGCCCGTCACCATTGTCTTTTTTATGGAGAAAGCTCAGCTAGGATGTGCCGAGGCACTGATAGTTTGCCAGCTTCCTTTTAGGCTTTGATTGATTTTGCACTTTCGTCCAAGTTGGTCTGGCCTAAATAAACACAATATATATTCTGGGAAGTTTTTTTTCTTTACTGTTTAATCTGAATTCATCTCATGTGGCTTGCAACTAAAGATGGTCAAACATCAAAATATTCTTACTGGTACCCAGGGTGAGTACAAAAGGAGAGATAGAAGCAAATAAATTGCCTTTCCAACTTCCCAGAAAGTCTTTAATCCCTTTACTAGTTTTTAGCTTCTATTTGAACTCTCAGAATTTGTACTTAGTTGGTACAAATGTTTGACTCAAGTGAGTCACGGCTCATCCCCCTCTTTTGGTGGTAGAAAACATGACGCGGTTTAACACTGTCCTATTAAATGCTTTCCATCAGAGTATTTCCTAACTTTTTAACATGCTTTCAGTGAAGAAGTATCACAGCAACTTGTTCATGCTTTGTGGAAGCCCTCAGGTTTTGCACTGAATTTCAGCTTGCCACAGGCTATTTGTTCCCTCTGCAGATCTTCTGTCCACATCCTACTCTCTGCTACGTCCTCTGCCTCACATCTTTGTTAATCATTTGACTTAAGGAGAAAGAACATGAGACCAGATTTCTATGATTTCCCTGGCGCATGACTCATACTTAATGTGGAGGCTATATTAATTACCATGTGCTTAGCATTTAATGAAGTAGAGAAGAAAGAGTCTCCTCACTTCAGCCACACAGAATACACAGGGAACCTACTACACGCAGTGGATACCTTTCCAAAAAGCTAAAATCTGGATATGTATTCTATCAAAGGATGCAAATTGGTCATTGCTCAAGTTGCTTAAAATGGGATGGCAAAAGCTGAGAAATCTGGGCCATAGTCCTAATTCCTTCACAGTCTTCCTTTGTGACCACTGGCCAACACTCTTGTGCTTTGTGTCTCCTGGTTTCCTGTCTGTTGATGGGGATAATGGCTGACCAAGGCCTGGCTCAGTGGAGAACATTTATACAACTTGACACCACAGCGTTACAGAAGGCCACACGGAAAGATGTTAATTTTATTTGGGTTTTTTAAATAAATGAAAAAAAACTTTTTTTGTGTGTGTGATAAATTATATATCTTTCAAACCTGTGTGATGTCATTATGGGCTAACTACAACTTCTACTCTGTCTTCTCTATCCTTCTTCGTTAACATCTTTCACACCGTGTCAGGCATTTAATATCCTCCATAGTTTAAAATAGTTCAGATCAAATTCAAATCATCTCAAAAATAAGCTCTATGTGAACAGATGTGATGCCCATATTTCCATGAGTCCATGCTAAAGCAAAGTTGCTAGAAAAGAAATTAAGAACAAGAAACAACTCACAAAACAGGTTTCTTGCTGATTCTGCGCAACAGATGTTTGGATTTGGCTTGAGCCAAATGAAATTGCATGATGAGCTATGTACCAAGCAAGTAGGCTTAGCTTTGGCTAAAATCTGTCCGTTTAGCCAAGCCTTCTCTGTTTCCTGGTAGACTCAGTAGCGTGCCTTCCATACCTTGGGTTTTGCAGGGTTTTCCTCCTTATGTGTTTTTTTCCTCTGTTTTCCAAAGCATTTCTGGGCTGTACCTTATCTGTAACAGCCATTGCTTTCTTTACCTTTCAAGTGTCTTTATCTTTCAAGTGTCTTTATCTGTCTCCTAGTTAGACTAGCTCCTCTTCTGTAATGAACTGCTTTTCTCTGACCATAGTAAAAAGCAATCTGATGGAGTTGGGGAAAAATTACTTTTCTTCAAGATACTGCTGCCGTCACTTGGATAATGTCTATGCTCCACAGCTGAGAATAAGTCAAAGTATGTGATATTAAAAAGCAACTGTTGGGACAATACTAGAAAGTACTGGATTTTGATTTAATTTATTTTGTAAGCTCTCTAGGGCCAAAAAATAAAAATAACTTTGAGGGTTTTTTTTTATCGAAGTATTAAGAGCATTGTGGCACCTATGGCCTATTATTCTGTAGCTAAGAAAAGGATGTCAGAATAAAAGGAGAAATGCATAAAGGCTCCAGGAGGGAATTTGCCAAGCTAATTTGTAGAATATTAATAGTTAAAGCACTGTTTGCTGGTGTCATGTGAGTAAAGTAAGCTCAGTGACACTGAGAGAATAAGAAAATACAGTAGCTGAAAGAGGGTTGTGGACAATGATTAAATGTGATTAGCTGGTAATATTAAACAACATCTATGGTACAGTTCATGTGAAGTCCTATTTAAAGTGATGAGTCTGCCTTAATAACAAAACTCAGCACCACATCTTTACAGGTTCTTGCCACCACTTCTTATGCAAGTTTAGCCAATTAGAGAACATCTCTTCTGGACCACTGTCTTTAATTTTATTTTTAAAAAAACAAAAACAAAAACAAAAAACAAAAACAAAACCAAAAAAAACCAACAAAAAAAAAAAAAACACTTAAATCAGCTTTCTCAGTAATATTGAAAAGGTGAGTTTGGAAGACAGGATGTATTATATGACTGAAGTAATTCCACATTTCTTACATTGTCCTGAAAAATTAAAGGCACACTGTCAAAGGAAGGATGTCTTTTCATCTTGAGTGTCATCTTCCTCTATTGTATTGTACCCCCACATACACAGCAAAAATCAAGACGCACAAGCCATCAGTGACTGGGAGTGGGTTGGAGAGCTTGTAAACACTCTATAGAGATCTAGAATTCCAAGTCCTCAGAGGAAATAAAATAACAAGCACACAAACACTGCCAGCAGTCACACCAGTGAAAATGGGAAAGTGGAGCACTGTAGTAGCAGAAAGTTGTGCATAATGTGTTTTTCCCAAGAAAAACTTCTGCGTGTTCTTATAAATTAATGCTGCATGTGGTTTTCTACACTGGTACTACTGGGTTTGTGACATATTGCTAGTGACTTGTTTGTATCGGCAACCACAAAATCAACTGTGGATCTGGTATGGTAAATAAAATATGTATTTTGGGGGTATAGGGCGAGGATGCAACTAGCATGGGAAACACAAAATCTAGGGTTAATTTTTCTGTGCTGAGAGAGTTTGGCTGTGTGCTAATAATCACACGTAAGTGGTGCAATTTTGATACCATCCTCCACCTCATTTTTGTTTTCATTTGGTTTTGTGTACACACAGTCCTGGAAACATTTCTCTCAATTATCTAGATTCATTGAATGTCTAGGCTGGAAGGGACCTCCAAAGGTCATCTAGTTCAACCCGCCCCCGTCATAAGAATCTCATCTTCTTTCAGAGATATCAAACCTCTTTTCAAACAGACATCTTTCCTAACAAGAGCTTGATGCGGTGACTTTGTTAACAAAACTACATGATCAATGTAAGGAATTATATCAACCTGAAAACAGTAGATATACTGCGCTACACTGAGAACTGAGATTTCTCCATTACTTGTCTCTGACCTCTCAATTGCAAATTACATGATAAGTGTTATTGATGAATCTACGAATATGTAATAACAACAAAATAGAAAAAAATCAGTTATTTCATAAAACCCCAAAGCATTAAAAGAAGCCTTTAGGATTTTACAGCATCACCTCTGGGCAAGAGAATCACAAAATTCTGGTATTTTTCTTCAAACACTCACAGTCCTTTAGATTGAAGTACTTGTCTTCATCATTTTGACTTAATCGTATGATATTAATAGTTTGTTTCCAGACAAAGGATTCCTTTAATCTTTGTTCAAGATTTAAATGTCCACCTTTGAGGAATTACTGGTATGATTTTGAACAGAAGAACATGAACTGTGTTAGCAAATTAGGTCACTTGCCATGGTGACAACTATCCAAGATCACCATGAATTAAGGGGGAATGTTTTGGAATCTAGGTGAGCTTCATCATCTGAAGTTCTTCTGTGTGATAAAATGGCTGTGCTTAGTTCAATTTTGGGCAGTTTTGCAGCGTTTAAGTCTACTTCAGATATTACAGAGGTTGGTTGACAGCAACAGTATGTCGGATTTGGCCAGTCCTGTCTAGGCATGTCAGTCACTCAGTCTGCAACTTAGTCCTTCTACCAACACTGGCGTTGGAGATCTTGTTCAGTTGACTTCTCAGGGTTACGAGTTGGGGGCAGGGTGCTGTATTAGTTCATACATTCAGTTTGCTTGTTCACAGTGCATATTTCCTGATATCTATTATGACATATTAATTAACGATAATGTATTCTAGAAATTGATTTTTAAGTGTAGTTAAAAACAGTTTCACAATCCACAGGATAGTTCATTAAGAGCCTTGTGTAAGGTGGTACGTGTCCATTATTTTCTTGTTCTAGCTACGTACCCTTACAATAACTTTACCAAATGAGCCACTTAACAGTACGTTTTAAGGGTGTTTTCAATTTTATTATCACTGTTGAAAGATATATCTCCATTATGTTTGTGCATACATACCAAAGAAAACTTAATCTTTAACTGACTCTTGTTTTATGTAGGTACTTTGAGTATTGAAGTTAATTATATTGAGGTTAGTTGTCCTTTTAAAAAGGAGGAAAGGTAAAATCCTTAAAACTTGCTTAGGCATCCCAAGACAGAACTGTTTCTTTTCCATGAATCAGGGCTCTACTATCAAATTAGGCAGCAAGATTTCATAAATAATAGCTTCCCAACTGGAAATTATGCTCCTTCTCTTATGCTTCCTACTCCACTTACTCTTCCTGTATGTTTGAATGTATGTTTTCTTTAAAATTCTCAGCTCGGTTATTAATGTAGACAGCAATCCAGTGCTTCCCTCGGTTAGCAGAGATGAAAAGATGTATTTTCTTTTGAGATCTGAATTGTTCTGCAGTTGTGTGCATTTCACTCCCATTGTATAGTTCTTCACCAAGTAAAAACAGAGCTCTTCTATCCCTGAGCACAAAGAACAAACTGTTGTCAGGGGAGGAATATCTACAAAATCGTAAATCTTTCTCCTTCTCCTGTTTATTCTTCATGCCATTCAAGCCCATTTAGCGATGACCAATTAACTCCAGACTCATGGCAGATTCTGATGGGCTGGATTTCTCCTATCGAAGATGACACAACCAAGTGTCCAAATACTTTCTAGTTGAATGCAGCGTTTAGTTTTCCTTGCTCTTTAACTCATAGTTCCCAAACTGTCGTTCCAGTTGTCAAACAAATTGTCATTTTCTCTAATTAATGCACTGATGATCATCAATATTGTAAAAATACAGGGAAAATGTGTACCAGATTAATTTCATTGTGCATCCAGTTCTTTATTATTGTAAGTAAAACTGTTTAAAGATATTTTTTCTTTGATAATTAATCTGCTAGCTGTACATTGCACATCACTGCACACGGAAATATACAGGAAGCAGGAGTTTTACAGGTCACTTTTCTATGGTAAAAACATGCTGCAAAAGTAACAATTTGCAAAGTCACTCTAGTCACTGAAGAAAACACATTTTTGACTATAGTTTTTTTGGCAGCCACTAAGTAAAAAAACAATACAGACTGGGGGGGAGAGGGGTGCAATTCCGGTATTAAATGTTAGATCGGAATTATTTAACCATTATATAGTGTTCTAATTAATGTCCATACTATAGGTACTTAATTGAATTTTATGTTTCAGCAGTCCTTGATGTGTGGAATTTATAAGATTTTAAAAAATTAAAAGCAATGATTCAATTACCCTCCCCCCCAAACTGCTTTTATATTGCTTTATATTGACAAGTCATAGGTTTGGAACTACAATAAGTTTTTTTTTTAATATA
>NW_008583141.1:0-1174 GCF_000691845.1 Merops nubicus | reverse complement strand
AGGGCGCCCACACTCGCCCTCCTCGCCCTCAGAGCTCTCTCCCAGTTCCGGCCAAGCTGCTGGGACCACACCAGCTGGTACCACCTCTGTCAGCGGGACCCCTCCTGTGCTCGGGTGCCCCTGTCCCCTTGGGCGGCCGTGCCGGCGTCGCCAGCTGCCAACAGCCAGGGAACCAGAGCAAGTGGAAACCACAACTCGTCCATGGCTGCCTGCACCCAAAGCCGAGGCAAGGCCAAGACAGAGCACCTCTGTTTGACAAACAGAAATCAAGCTGTCGACAGGCCAACAGAAGGAAACCAGTTGACAGGACAGAAACACGTCACTTTACAGAAAACCGTGACGAGAGCTCTTTCCAGGAAAACCACTCAGGCCAACACAATGCAAGCCTTGCTCTTGGAAGCTCCCCTCCAGCTCTGCCAAGCCCGGCGCCTTGGTCAGCCCTGAAGCAAAGCACGTGGCACGGCCACTCCAGTTGGGCTACTGACGGGCCCTAAATTGGCCAGGCCCTGAGACACACTGGGCAGAGCGGGACTCTGCTGCGCAGCTAAGAAGAGAAAGCAGCCTGACGGCATTGCCCTTTCTGTGTCTGACAGGGATTGGGACATCCTCACTGTGCCCCTGACCCACAGCACTGGCTCCCTGCGCACCACACTGGGACTCCACACACCCTTCCAGAGGCACTCGTGACAGCCTCAGAGTGCTCAGGGGTGGGGGCTGCTGCCAAAGAGCCCCAGCTCCACTTGCACGAGAACAGCCTGAGGAAATGGCTGGCGTGGGCATTGCCGCCTCTCACGAGGGGAGTGGGAGCAGAGAGGCTTGTGCCTCTGCTCCTGTGTGGAACTGAGCCTCGTCACACCTCCTGCCATATTCCTGTGCCCAGTACGGAAACAGGTCCCTGCACTGTGGCTGGGGCCAGTCCCTTGAATCCACAGCCTCGAGCAGGGCACTGCCCTCCCACGCCCAAGAGAGCAGGCTGTGCACCCAGCTAGCGAGGCTTCTGCTGGAGGACATCATGAGGCGCAGGGGATGCGTGAGGAAGCAGTGGGCGTAGCACCAGGAGAAGGTTGAGAAAGCAGCACGGGTAGGCAGAGCAACCCAACCAGCACTGGGAGGACTACCATGATTTTCATTGAGTTTCTTTCCTTTTATTGAGAAGGACCGATTAGAGCTGGGG
>NW_008583140.1:0-326 GCF_000691845.1 Merops nubicus | reverse complement strand
GGTGCCAACAACCCCCACAGGTTGACCTCCGAAGCCCCCCTAGGCCCTACCGTGACGGTGGCCAGGAGCCCCTCGGGGACGTAGGCCACGACGATGGCCATGAAGAAGACCATGGCTCGGAGGAAGGGGTACCCGATGACCATGGCCACCACGAAGAAGGTGGCCCCGAAGAAGACGGCGAGGCCGGCGATGATGTCCACGAAGTGCTCGATCTCGATGGCGATGGGGGTCTTCTCGTTCTCCACCCCCGAGGCCAAGCTGGCGATGCGCCCGATGATGGTCCTGTCCCCCGTGTTGATCACCAAGCCCGTGGCCGTCCCTAGGAG
>NW_008583139.1:0-6179 GCF_000691845.1 Merops nubicus | reverse complement strand
TCAGGAGAGGGGATGGGGTCATCAGGATTGGGGGGTGACCTGGGGTAACCTTCACCTGGTGGAACGGTGCCCATGGCCATGGCAGTTGAAGATTGGGGTGGTGGTGAGGGGGGTCCCCACCTTTGGGAGGGGTCTGAGATGGGCTCTGGGAGCAGGTGAGGTGGGGATGCAGTTGGTTGGTGAGAGCTGCTTCTCCAGGAGCAGAAGAAGAGGAGAGGGTTTGCTGGGAGCCGAGCTGGGTCTGGACAAAATCAACCTGGAAAACACTGAGCTTGACTTAATTAATGGGACACGCTGGAGGGTGGGAACAGAGCGTGGTAAACAACCTGTCCTTCCCCTGAGAGCCCTGAGGGGGTGGCTCATCGGGTCCCAGCCTGGGCTGGGTGGGAAGGGACCTTCCAAGGTCACCCAGTCCCACCCCTGCAGGGACAGGGACATCTGCAGCTAGAGCAGGGTGCTCAGAGCTCATCCAACCTCCCCTGGGATGGTGCCAGGGATGGGGCAGCGACCACCTCTCTGGGCAGCCTGGGCCAGGGGCTCAACACCCTCAGCATCCAAAATCTCTCCCTGTTCTCCAGTCTAAATCTCCCTCTTGGAGTTTCCAACCATCCCCCCTTGCTGGTGGAAGGAGATGGGCACTGAGGGGTTCCCATTCCCCTTCTTGCTCTCTCCCCAGGGCAGGAATCACTGCTAGTATTTGGGGACACTCAGTTTTCCCAGAGAAGCTTGACCAAGACCCACAGGAGATGCTGTGACAGCCACAGGGATGTCCTGGGGTCTCCTCCTGACCAGGGCTGGGTGTGGATCCTCTGCCAAGTGGGGAAGAGCCACTGGTGGGATCCCAAACCCTCCTGGCTGTGCCCCTGGGCACCCTGCTGGGGGTGAGCTGCTGGAGCAGGGGTGGGATGAGATGATCCCCAGAGGTCCCTCCTGACCCCACCACGCTGGATCCTGGGATTTCCCTCCCTTGGGGCACCAGTTGTGCCAGTGACACTGGCACCATCCCCTTGGGGGGCACCTTCTCCATCATCTCTGTGACCACAGCTCCATTCCTCCTCCTGAATCTGGTGGCAGCTCCCACCACCTCCAGCTGCTCCAGCTTCCTCCTGGACCTGGGAAGCCCAGGGTGCTCCCCGTGACACCTCTGAGGCCACAACCTTCAGATTTCTGCTGCCTTTGAGCACCTCAGGGCGCCCCTGCTTGCTTTGATGACTGATGACACGATCCATCCACACACCACCTTATATAGTCCTCCCTGACACTTTGGATTTGAGCCTCACATCCTCCTTTTGATGGTTGGAGCTCTTCCAACCAAGTGAAATTCTGCTGGAAAACGTCAATCCCTGGAGCACCACATGTTTTGATTTGGGTTTTGTTGTTTTCCAGGTTCAGTGAACTCTCCCTGCTGCCCAGACCAGGTCCTTGGAGCTCTGCTTGGACCAGCCCAAGATGAGGGACCTGCTCCCAGCACCTCCACGCTCTCCAGCTTGGCTCTGGTGGTGCTTGCAGAGCGAGGTGCTGGGGCCCTGCTCAGGGTGCCCCAAACTATCAGCTCCTCCTCACAGGACCCCCCCCATCCCCAGCAGGTTTCTCCTATGTCTGGTGGGCTTTGTAGGTAACCCCCTCCCCATCACCACCACCTCCTTGGGGTCAGCCTGGTGGGATTTCCAAGGGGGGTCCATGGGGGGAGGTCTCCTTCCTGAAGGGCTGATGAATGAGGGGTTTTTGAAGACTTTTTTTCCCCCCAAATCCATCTCAGGCTATTTTAAAGTCATCTTCACATCCTGCCCTTGGCTTTTGCAGCAGAGGGGATGTCCCAGCCCTTCATTTCTAACCCCTCCTGCCCTCCCCATCACCCCATTGCACTGGAAGTTCTCTCTTCCAGCTTCTTCCAGGATGTGACAAGCAGGTTTTGGTCTGCTCTGCAGAGGAAAATCCCATCCCAGCGTGCTGGGAACACTCAACAGCCTCACCTGGATGGTGGGTTTTCATTCCAGCCATGGCTGAGGCATCCCAGGCCCCAGGATGTGACAGCTCCATGGGGTTCCCTTCTTTCCAGGTTCTGGAGAGGGTCCTGCAGACAGGCAGGATCGTTTCAGAGGGCTGGGAGCCAAAACATTTGGAAAATGGAGGCAGATTTTGCAAACTTCAGCCCTTCTCTCTGCCAGCAGGGTGCCCATCCCTGCCCCAGCTCTGCCCCCCAGGCAGGAGACCCCACTAGTCCTACCCCATCCTTCCCCTCTCACTCACCATGCCCAGGGCAGGAGGGACAGGATCAGAGAATCCTAAAAAGAGACCTTTAGGATCATCCAGTCCAACCACCCCCCAGCCCTGCCAGGTCCCCACTGCCCCGTGTCCCTCACCCCACATCTCCACGGCTTGGGAACCCCTCCAGGGGTGGGGACTCCACCACTGCCCTGGGCAGCCTGGCACAGCCCTGGGCAACCCTCCAGGGCAAGAAATTGTGCCTCAGGGACAACTGAAACCTCCCCTGGGGCAACTTGAGGCTGGTTCCTCTTCTCTTATCAACGCCCAAGTGCAGGTCCCCTCCAAGCAGTGACGTCCCTGAGGGCTCTGGGTGCCTCAGGCTCACCCCATGCCCAGGGATGTCCCCTTGCCTGGCATCCCTGCACCACAGCCAGGTGTCCATGGGCCTGGGCTCCACCCAAGCAGTGAGCCCATAGGGCTGGAGGGGTCCCAAAACCCACCCCCTGCCCGCCCGAGCTACCGCTGAGCTCAGAGCACAGTTTGTGAGCGGCTGGTGCCCTCTAAAGGGAGAAGCAAAGTCAGTCCTGGTGGACAAGTTCCCATCGAGCCAGCGATGGGCACTCGTGGCCAAAAAGGCCAAAGATTTCCTGGGGTGTATGAAGAAGAGTGTGGCCAGCAGGTCAGGGAGGTTCTCCTGCCCCAATCCTCTGCCCTAGGGAGGCTCCTCTGGAGTATTGGGTCCCGTTCAGTGCTCCCCAGTTCCCGAGCGACCAGGCAGAGAGACCAGGCACCACTGGAGAGAGTCCAGCAGGGCCTGGGAAGCTGCTGAGGGGCTGGAGCATCTCTGTGCCAGGCCAGGCTGAGAGCCCTGGGGCTGCTGAGCTGGAGCAGAGAAGCCTCAGAGGGGATCTGAGCAGTGCTGAGCAAGAGCTAAAGGGCCCCGGGGGGGGGCAACTGAAAGGGCAACTAAACATTGTCACCAGAGCCAAACATCCAAACTATCCCCTGGAGAGGGCAGAGAGCTCTTGGTGTCTTCATGAGAGTGCTGGGGAGAGGGAGAAGAAGCCAGGAAAGGAATTGAGGTGGTTCTTGCCTCTGTTACACGGGATGCAACGATCACTGAGATGGTTTAAAGCTTGAAACCCACCCTGATGTTCTCAGGAAGGTTTTTTTCACCCTGCAGGGTTGTTTTCCAGCCGTTTTCATTTGCTTTCCTGGCCTTAAACCCTGCAGGGTGTCATCAGGCAACCCTCTTTTCCCTGCCCTCAGGTCACTCCTGCCAGGCACCAGATCTCTGCTGTGCCCTCCACACAGGAGTCTTGTGCTTGAGGACGTGCTGGGCAGGGACAAAGCATGTCCTGGGCTGAAAATAGCTGCTGAGCTGGATATTTGGGGTGAGAACCTCTCCTCTGCCAGCTCCCTGCCAGCCAACCCTTCCAGGGGATGAGGGGATGGAGCAGTCATCTTCTGGGGACGTGGTTTGGCCACCCCTGGGCTCCCTCTCTGCTGCCGACACGTTTTGTGGACCGAGGAGAAGAGGGAGAGGTTTCCCCACCCTGGGGAATCACCTCGTGGGGTTTGGTGTTTGGGCTATATAGGATTAAAGAGCAGTTTGGGTTTTTTCTCTGCGTGCCAGGGTCACTGGAAGGATGAGTTTGTCTCGGCCAGAGCAAAGGAAAGAAGAGATTTGTTTGCAGCAAGAGCTCTGATGCGTGGGGAAGCTCCAGGGAACCTCAAGAACTGGGTTATGGAGCTTCTCCAGCACCTTTGGGGCTGCAGAGGGGGCTCAATAAAGTATGAAAAGACAATAAAAAGGAAAAACTCCTCACTTGACACCTAAAATATTAGACTCTGAGTTGGCTGCAGTCCAGAACCATCAGCGAAGGAGGATTTGGGCTTGGCCACCCCGGGTGGGAGCTGTGGGCTGAGGATAACAGGCAGGGGTGCTCCACGAACCCCAGCGACCCCCCAAAACCCCACAGAGAGCTCCCAGGAGTGGGGGGGGAGATGCTCACAGCTCCACTCTGCTGTGCAGGAGGGTGGGCAGCTGCTCAGTTCCTACTCCTGCCTCCCCTCAAAGCCACTTCAGAGTCAGATCCTGGACCTGCAAAGGGTGAGCCCAGCGAGCTGCTGACCTCCACCCAGCCTGGATCTCCACAGCAAACATCTCAAACCCTTGGTTTAATTCAAGGATCCATCCTGTAGCTCAGCACCCAGACAGGAACAACCCAGCAGCCACGTCAGGGTCCATGCCCAAAGGGAAGCAAATGAAATTTGGAGGAAATGATGCCATTCATGAGCTTTGTCCTACTGCTCAAATAATTAGATCACTCTCCTTTGGCTCAAAGTGATGTTCTTCCTTCACCCATCATCCCCTCCTTGCTCTGTGGTTGGTCATGGCCAAGGAAAAAGCCCTAAAAAGCATTTCTGACTCTGTCTGGCTGCAGAGGATGACTTCAGAGGAGCTTAAAGTGATCTTAGCAATGCACTAAAACGCATGAGGTGTGTTAAACCCGAGCTCTTGAGGGGCTGTGGCAGTTAGTCCCCATTTGGCTCTGAGGGGATGAAATGTGCTGGCTGGGGGGTGGCCAGGAGAGAGGTTTGAAAGGGTCATTTCACTGCAGATCTCAGCAAGGGGGAAGAAAAAAAGGTCAATAAAAAGCTCCTCCAAAAACACCCCTCTGGGTTTCCAACACAGCTCCTCCCTGCTGGGGTGCTTTTGTGTCTCAGATCAGGCAGGAGGTTGGGGATGGACCAACTGAGGAGGAAAGAGCCTGGGGATGGGGATGGTGAGCGTGGGGTGAGGCCACAACAAGCTGCTCCTGCCCCCCAGCAGGGCAGTGGTGGTGGGGCTGAGCTGGACCTCCAGCCTCTGCCCTCCCTCCCAGCAGCTCCAGGATGGGAGGAGGTGGAACTCTGCCTGGAACGGTGCAGAAGAGGGGTCAGGATCCTTTCTCCAGCCCCCTGGGCAAAGAGCTCACGCTGACACCTCAAGAAATGCTCTTCAGAGGTGAGCAGATGTCTCTCAAACACCAGCAGAGTGCTGGCTGGTGGCCCAAAGGTGCCAGACCCCCCACGGATGGGTGGCAGAGCCCTGGATCTTTAAGGTCTCTTCCAAAAATCCTTCCCCAGACTCATCCCCAGTCACCCCAGGGGCAGTTTTCTACCACCAGTTTCTCTCAGAGCTTTTGGAAACCCTCCTAAATTTGCTGTGCACAGTATCCTGGGGAAGGGACTCCTGTGGTTTAGAATCACCCCAGTGGGTCTGCTTTGAACCTCACACGTGGAAAGCTCCTGGGATCCTGTCCAGCTCTTCTGTGGGATGAGACAGTGGCCAACTGACCCCACCAAGCCCCTGCCCTGGCCTCCTCCCTGTGCTCTCTCCTCCAGGCTGATGGGCTCTGATGCTCTCCACTCTTTTCCTCATTATTCCTGAGTCTGATGGACTTTTTTTCACCACTGCCAACCACCCACCCGTTGCAAACCCATGGTCTGGCTGCTGGGTGGTGCCACCGGGCTGGAAGCCCCACGGGTGCTCCCCATGGAGCTCCTAAATCTGGCAGCATCTTCCTCAGAGACCCTCCTGCAGCCTCATCTTCATGACGCTGGATGATCTCGTGCCATCCACAGGCTCATCATCCCCTCTGGTGACTCCACCGAAGTCCATGAGCTCTTCCCCACCATTCCAACGCTTCAGCAGTCATCTCTCAGGTCAGATGGTCCTGGTTGACCCCCGACCACCTCAAGCAGAGCTCAGACCAGTGCAGAGCTGCCTTCCCCCCCCAGGCGAGGCAGCAGCGGGGGCATTTTCCCTCAACCAGAGGTGACCCCTTCACCCTGAGCTAAACCCCTGCCTGTCCTCAACCCCTCCTCAACCCATTGACCACCCCAAAGGGCAGGAGGACCCTCCTGGTGGGCAGCTGCCCCCTCTTCTTGGAGGCTACCAACACAGAGACCGAGACAGCCACCAG
>NW_008583138.1:688-8975 GCF_000691845.1 Merops nubicus | reverse complement strand
CCGGACCCCGCGGGGCACACCGCCTCGCTTCACCTCCAGCTCAGGGCTTGCAGCCCCTCTAAGAGTGCAGACCCCCTGCATCCAAACCCAAGAGATGCAGAGTGTTAATTTCAGCTATTTCAGAGATGCAGTTAGTGATTTTTAACAGGGTTTAGTCACCCGTGAGAAAGAGAAGCTGGTTTTTGGGGGGAGAAGCAGTAACTTTGCTCACCCTAGACAAAACGTGTAACAGCAATTCACACAGAGACAAGGTCTTGAGAGATCAATGCTGAAGTCACGGCCACTTTGCGGTATGATTTGGCCTTAAACAGATTTTAAATTAGCCATTGCCCACCAGCTGTCTCCATTTCCCTCAGGCAGCTAATTTACATATTGGATTATTTTCAAAACCCAGATAATCTCATGATTTTTGAACACTTACTACTGCTGGTAGCCAGGCTCTGCCATCTACACCAAATTCTCTGAGTTTGATGGGTTGAAACTCCTTAACCGTCAGAAGGTTTGTGCCTCTGAGCCTTAGCTGCCCTGAGGTCACACTCAGAAGCCATGTCTTGCTCTCTCTGGATATTTTAGAGGGTTTTGTCCCAAATCCAACATCTCGGATAGCTGGCTGCTCCCAGGAACTGTGGCATTCCACCTATTCTCCATTGCAATTAAGGACTTACAAGCTGTAACTGGACCTGCAGAGGCTGTATATTGTGTAAGTGATAAAGCCACAGCCTCACTGCAGAATGGGAGGATAAATGAGGGCTTGTCAAACTGCCCCACCATCAAAATAAAAAATAAAATTAAAATATTCCTTGTAGCATCACTTTACTCCCAGGCTGGGAGAGGACATGTGGTGAATCTTTGGAGCCTCCAGAATTTCCTAGAGACAGACAGCTGTAGCTACAATGGATTTTCTTCGAAAGTCTAGAGAAGATGCTTCTCAGTTTATTTTCCTTCCAAACAATGTGGGTGTTGTTCCGTGGGTGGAAATGTGCTTGTGTGATACGACGTGCAAGGAAAGAGGCTGACTCCTGTATACCTCCTGCTGAGGAATAAATTCCACCCTAGGGACAAGAGATAGATGGCAGAATTTTTCAGCAGTGGAAGCTGGTCTGAGGTCTGCAGCCACCCCAAGCCAGCTACTGCCGTGCTGTCAGTCAGTTAGCAGGAGTGCAGAATTCCCATGCTGTGGGCAGAAGCCAGATTCCTCATGGCACAGAAAAAAACATTTGACAGAATCACAGATCACTATGGTTGGAAAGGACCTTTAAGATCATGGAGTCCAACCATTCTCTAAGTCTACCAGGCCCCTTCTACACCATGTCCCTGAGCACCCCATCTAGACAGCTTTTCAATACATCCAGGGATGGTGATTCAACCACTGTCCTGGGAAACCTGTTCCAGGGTTTGATCACCCTTTTGGTGTAGAAGTTTTTCCTACTGTCTAACCTAAACCTCCCTGGTGTAACTTTGCTATGAAGTCGTCGTCCTCCCATGCCAGGGCTTCACAGACATTAGATATTTTTCAGAAACATTCATTCTGTGCAGAAAAAGAAGTGGCTTTCCTTAAGCTGACTGTGAAAACCAGAGAGAAATCTGGGTGCAAACTGGTCTTCAGATATTTAAAAAAGAAAAAAAACCAAACCAAACATTATTCTTCTCTGTCTGCTCCTCCAGACACTCTCTTGCCTAATAACAGATGTAGCTCATTTCACTCATGCTTCATAAGGTCAAAATCAGTGTTGTATTTAATATCCTGTGTTGAATGTCCTGCTTAGAAAAATAATGCCACTGTTCTTCTTTGAGAGATGTTATCTTTTGGTTTGGTTTTTTTTTGTGGGACGGGTGCAGAGAAAAAATTCCTGCACATGCCCAGAGGCAGTATGAATGTGCATCAGTACCTACACAGATAAAGGAGTGTTTGAGACAAGTCCACTCTCCAGCTGAGCAGCAGGGGAGGAACACACCCTCGCTGGCAGGGCTGGCAGTCACACGAGCAGGGTGGTGATGCTCAGCAGGCTCCTGTACATCAGTGCAGCCACCTGGTGCTCTCTGAGGCAGGTTCTCTGGAGATCTGGGCTTCACACACAGCTCTTAGTGAGTTTCTTCCTTGCATCCATTTGTTTGACTTTCACATGGCTGATTCAATTTTTCCTTGTCAAATTGATCCCAGCTCAGCAGTTCTACCTCTCTAATTTTGTTCCCCGTCATGCGTGACTCTAAGAATTTCTCACTGCTCTTTCTCACAGCTTAATAATTTCCTCAGCAGCCTGAGCCAATGCTACGATGCAACTTAGCCTTGGGTCCCTGGGACACTGGGAGAGGGCAGAGGTCACAGACATGTGCAAGGGGTATCAAACCTCATTCTTCAGAATGTTGAGTGAATTCCTCACCCCTGTTGGCTGCACTGTTGGTTGCCCTCAGGTGGTGAAGTGCATCTCCTGGTTGTTTGATTTCAAAGGGCTAAGGTTTTTATTCCATGGCTGCAGAAAAAAGGCTGAAAACTTGAGATTTTCACAGTGTAGGACAGAGTTTCCTTCCTTGGTGTAGCTGGAAGGCAAATCAAAGACAAAAGTGATGCTTTCCTTCCCAAGGGCAGGAGAGTAGTGGCTGCCTGGTCTCAGGAGTGAGCCCGGGGTCTTTGGTTCTGAGTCCTGGTCTGGTCTGACCTAACTCAAGATCAAACAAATATATTAGTGTTGCTTCCCCTACTGTGGCTACTGTGACTCCCCAGGGAGGTGGGATGATGATGAACTATTTAACTTTTCCAGACATGCCAGGTTACTTGTTTGGGCTGACAGTGAGGGTGTTGATTGGTAATAAAGAGCTCTGCAGCACTGTGCACATGCACATGCACAAACGTAGCTGTTTCTGGTGGGCTTAAAGGCTGCTGTGGTACACTGAACACCAGCACCACTCACACAAGTTGGGACAAGATCTCTGGGACTGGAATTGTTTTGCCTCCTGGTTGAAGCTTTCCAGAGCTGGAGTCGGTCACTCAGTGGGTGGAAGGGACAGAGCAATTCAAGTGAATTCTGAACAGCATGGAAACCACCACCTGAATTCGTTCTCCTTGAGAGAAGGGAGATAACATTGAAATGGCTGTGGGCTGGATAGCATCCAGGTACAAAATTCCTCCTGCTGCATCAGTGGTGTGGCTCTTTGCAGCCAGACCCATGGCCTGTGTGAACAGACACAGTGCGTTTCCCTTTGCAAACCTTGCCAAGCTCAGGCTGGAGCAGGGGGTGGGGGAGCTGACGTTGTCAGAAAACTGCAATAAGTACCTCAGAGCTGGTTGTGCTCACTCTTAAACTGTGCTCAGAACAGCAACACATAGGACCCTCTTAATTTTCAGCCTAATTTTGCCCATTGCTAGTTTGCATCTATTCTGCATCCAGTGGTGTCCTTCCCTGAGGTTTACCCTTGTAATTACCTACCAAGTCTTTTTTGAGTCAACAAAATGTCCTGGCCTCTTGCCAAAGAAATGTATGTTCTCTAAGGAAGGCAGATGCATCGAGTGAGGTCCCTCCTTTTGATTCAGAAATTATCTCTGCTCTTTGGTATTTGGTGTCACCTCACTTTTAAAATTGAAAACTGAATTAGAGACCCAGACATTCCAAAAAAAGGAGGAAACTCACAGTACATGAGTCATTTTCCCCTGAATTCCATGTTTTGTCACATTCGAAACCTGACAGTTAGATGCTGGCATATGGAGAGTTCTTCAGGCACTGCTTCTCTGCAGAAGGTGTGTTTTGGCTTTACGAAGCTTTATTCTCAGTCACAAAGCTTTACTCTCAATCTTGCAGAGGACCATAGCCAAGAGCCCAATAGATGCTTCCTTCTTCTGAGGCTCCTCACTTTCCCCTCTCTGTATCAAGCAGAGAAATGCCCAGAAATTGGTACAGTATCAAAATGCAAAACCTGTCTTAAGGTAACTTGTGCCAGAGCCTGGAACTATTTTGCAGCTGCCAAAGTGTTACTTGAAACCATTTGAAGCTTCTGATGGATTGAGAAGATGGCTGAGGAAGGCAGTTTACTTGAAGTCTCCAGCATCAGGGCTGAAGACAACCCACTGGAGGACACTTAAGGCAATCAAGGCACTACAGCACATTGCTTGAGGAGAGGATGAAGGACCTGGACTTGTATATCCTGGAGAAGATAAAGGAAAGAGAGATGTAACTGCAGAATTTGGCTAACTAGTGGGTTTATAGAGAAGATGAAGCCAGACTCCTCTTAGCTGTGCACAGTGAAAGGGCAACAAGACACCAGCTGCAGCAAGGGAAGATCCACCTAGGCACTAGGGAGGGTGGCAGCTCCTGCTCAGCACACTGTCTCACTGAAAAATTCCCCAATGTTATAAAGAAGTAAAACAATCAAAGGTGTGATTTCGCTGTAGCTCTGGGAGGTGTCAGGATCGTGGTGAGGACAGAAGGTGCATGTCAACTCACTGGGTGATGGAAACAGATCGCTGGCCTTGGAGACATGCTGCAAGTGCCCTTCTGTGTAACCAGCCTTTAGATAAACTGCAGCACTGCCACAGCCTGGAATGATTCAGGATGTGAGAGCAGGTTCACGAGTGGGCTCCCAGGCAGGGTCTCTCTCTCTTGTGGCTCCCATTGACTGGCTCTGCCAGTTGATTTTTCTGAGGCAAAGACAATCCATCAGGAAGCTCTCAGTACTGGCTGAAATGAAACCACACGTGGCACACTGTGAAATGAAGAACCATTCCTTTTGGTCCTGGACGTCTAGTGAGATTCACTAAATCTTTTCCATTTGTCCTGTGGCTGGTGTCCAATGCCAAGCTCTGTAAAACACGTCTGGCTGAGGCTCCAATACTCTCATCTTCACACTTGAAAAGTGGATATTAAAAAATTGGAAAGGCTTCTAAATGGTTTGAACACAAACCAGGAGTTCACTCACTTTGCGACAGGTCTAGTGAGGAGATTCACCCCATCCAGTGCCAGGAAAAAAAGCTTCATGGAAAAAAAAAGGTTTGGGGAAATACAGTTTATTTAATTCTTTAGGGAGATACCATGATTAACAGCTATAAAGATCCTAATGCAGCAATAGTACTCAGCATTTTAATTCTGCAGGATAGGTGCCTGTTGCAGGGCTGCTCCACTGTCGTGTATCCTGGGAGCCTTCCACAAGTGTCCTAGCCCTCACCCTGCAGTGGGGAAGATTTGTCAGGTCTCAGTGTTCTCACTGAACTCCCAAGATACTCAGATTCCTGTTTCAAGATTAACAGGACTCAGGTCCTTCATTGCCTTCTGGCTGCTCAGAGTCAGAGGTCAAGGCAGCAGTCCACCAGGAATCAAGGACAAAGCACTCATGATTCACTGAATTGGTGTATTTTTAAATTAAACCAGTCCTCAACTGTAATTGCCACTGCTGCTTCCCCTCAGGTAAAACCCACCCAGGAACAGGGCAGCACAACCTCTGCACTCCACTTTCAGGGGGGCAGACATTGCATGGATCATCCAGAGATGCTGAAAGCTGACAGGAGTACCCAGAGCCCGTGCAACAAGTCCACACACAGTCTGGTTATTGCCATATCCATTACTGGCTGTGTCTGGGCTCAGTGCACATAAAGCAATCATCAGTCACAGCATGGGAAGGAAAAGGCTATAAACAGGCTGAGTCAACATTTATTTCTTTTGACAGTCATCCCTGCATACAGCAGCCAAGAATCTTGGCTTCTGGGCTGACATTCAGCTCTGACACTGTGGCAAATTCTCTGTGGAGGAAATGTCCATCTGCCCCAGGTGCTCATTAATGTGGATGCTATTGACTAATTACTTGTATTCTGGATTAAAAGTGATAGATATGTGTCTGGTTTGCCATCCTTTTGTCTCTATTTGCTATCTTTCCCTTGCCTTACACGCTATTAAGAAATTAAGTGGGAGAAGGGAAGAGCGAGAGAAAACACTGAGTACTGAAGCACAATGTGCTTTGATTTTATTTGCAAAACCACTTGTCCATGTCAACTCCCATTATGTCCCCAGCAATGTGTTTTGCAAAGAGAAATTCAAATATTTAAAGCTATGAGAAAAAACAGGCCATGGGCAGGGCACGTTCCATTGCTCTCCAACAAAGAGCTGCAGCACACAGGGTTGTGCCAGGCAGTGTGACAAGGGACATGGGCAAACGGCAGAGATCCCCTCGGTGGGGGTGGGGGTATCTCAGCTCTGCTCCTATTTTCATAAATGTCAGAGACTCTGAAATGGTCCCTGTGTACAACCCAAGTCAAATCACAGAATAACTGGAGGAGATCCCTGGAAGTCTCTAGTCCAACTTCCTGCTCAAAGCTGGGCCGTGCTGAAAGCTATCAGGGAACTCAAAGCCTCACCCAGGCAAGGTCTGAAAACCTCAGAGGATGGAGGCTCCTAAGGAGGTAGATTCATAGACTGCCATTTACCATGATGGCAGGGCATGAGGAAGAGGAGGGAAGTGATGCCTTCCTGTAGAAGCAGTTCCCTTGATGGCAAGCTACCAGTGATGCCAGTGGTCCCACTGGGACATCCCGTGGGGGAGGAGCATTCCTCCAATAGCACAATGGGCAAGCGGCCATGGATGGGTAGAGAGAGCTGTGTGTACATAGACATGGGGAGGAGACAAAGCAGATGCTGAGGAGTAATGATGAACAAAGCAAATGGTGATGTCTTTAATGCATGGCTCAAAATGACACATTTAATTGTTTCAGTGGCAAGAAAGTGGAGTAGAAGAAACAGAGCAGGATCAACCTGGGAAGAGAAGATACAAGCTCTTCTGGTTCATGATTCATCTAGAAGAATCTGGCCTTGGTGATTTTAGTCAGGAGAAGGACAGAATGTACAGACAATGAGTAATTCCTCATAAGTTGCAAATTTATAGGTAATTAAAAATTAGAAACCATATTTGGCAAATAATAGGGAGAAAAATATTCTGGGAGGAAAAAAAAAATCTCAAAATCATTTCCATTTTATGAATTTAAAAAAAAAAAAAAGACATTTTTTCCCAGACCTCTTACAAAATTTTTGAACGTTTGAGCTTCTAAATTTTTGACTAGCAATTTTTTTGTTCTTTTCTGTGTGTTTTTGGTCCAAAACTTTGAAAGGATTTTTGTAACTTTTTGCTTCATCTTCTTCTGTTCCCTGTATTTGACATTATCTCACTGGGGTTTTTTTTGTGGGTGAACAGAACAGCAAAAAAAAAAAGAAACTATCTGTGTGGATCAAAAAGAAAATGAGAAAAGTTAAAAGATAAAACCCATCTGATTTGATAGAATCTAAACTCCTAAAAAAAAGGAGACAGGAAGAAAATTCTGGAGGCCACTTTACCCATCTCCCGTTCTGAGCAGGTTGGGTTGCCTGGTCCAGCTGAGCTTCAAATGAGGGCTCAGGAGTCCACAACTCCTCTAGGTTCCTGTTCCACTGGCTGACTGTCTCCACAATGAAATTATTTCCTAGTATCTCATTGAAGTTTCGTCTTGCAGGTTGAGTCTGTGTCCTCTGTCCTTTTTTTTTTATTGTGTGCCTCCCAAGCAGGGTCTGTCTGTGCCTTCTCTGTTCCTACCTGCAGACAACAAGATCTCTTCTCCAGGCTGAGTGAACTCGGTTCTGTGAGCCCCTCCTTGCATGGAATGTTTCAGTGCCCTGATCATCCTGGCAGCCTCTGCTGGACCTGCATCAGTGCATCTGTGTCTTGTACCAGGAGCCAGACCAGACACAGGGCTCTGGAGACAGTCTCAATGGTGCCAAAGAAGGGAAGATTAAATGTCCTCTAGCTAGAACCACAGAATCATTTAGGTTGGGAAAGACCTTTAAGATTGAGTCAACAGTTAACCTAACTCTACCAAGTCCAGTGCTGGACCCCATCCCTAAGCACCATATCCACATGAACCACGTCCAGGGATGATGACTCCACCACCTCCCTGGGCAGCCTGTTCCAGTGCTTTAGTGAAGAAGTTTTTCCTAATATCCAACCTAAAACTCCCCTGGCACGACTTGAGGCCGTTTCCTCTTGTCCTGTTGCTAGTTACCTGGGAGAAGAGACCAGCACTCATCTCTCTGCAACCTCTTTTCAGAGAGTTGTAGAGAGTGAGAAGGTCTCCCCAACCCTCCTTTTCTCCAGGCTGAACAACCCCAGTTCCCTCACCTCCTCCTCATAAGACCTGTGCTCTAGGCCCTTCCCCAGCTTTGTTCCCCTTCTCTGGACCCACTCCAGCACCTCGATGTCTCTCTTACACTGGGGCACCCAAAACCAAACCCAGTAATGGAGGTGTGGCCTCACCAGTGCTGGTCCAGGGGCAAAATCACTG